>NW_026585689.1:8171379-8206929 GCF_907164565.1 Psammomys obesus | reverse complement strand
AAATATGAACTTGCCACATGTTTTTTCTTAATAGTGTCTTTTGTTATCCTTCTAGCTCTTAATATTAGGAATATTAGGCCAGGCATTACTTTATAGCTGAGTTACAACTCCAGCCATCTTTTCATCTTATTTTTTTATTTTAAAATATCATGTAATATCTTTTGATCTTGTGTTTTCCTTTCTTGAAATTCCTACTCGTCTCAGATCCTCCCTTCTTCTCTACCCACCCAAATTCATGTTCTTTATCTTTTTCTCTTGTGAGATGAGGATGAGGGTGGACAGCAAGAAAAAAGACAACAGTGAATACAACAACCAAAAAATAAAACCAAAATATTTAGTAAAAATCATCCCCAAACAAAACAAAACTAAACTAAGTAAAAAACCAGGCAGCAGCTTTATTTGTAATAGCCAGAACTTGGAAACAACCCAGATGTCCATCAACGGAGGAATGGATACAGAAATTGTGGTATTTTTACACAATGGAATACTACTCAGCAATCAAAAAGGAGGAAATCATGAAATTTGCAGGCAAGTGGTGGGATCTAGAAAAGATCATTCTGAGTGAAGTATCCCAGAAGGAGAAAGACAAACTTGGTATATACTCGCTTATATAGACCTACAAGACATGATAAACATAATGAAATCTACACACCTAAAGAAGATAATCAAGAAAGTGGACACAGGCGAAGGTGATTAATCCTCATTTAGAAAGACAAATGGGATGTGCATTGAACTTATGACAGGAGTCTACCACAAAAGGCATCTGAAAGACTCTACCTAGCAGTGTTTCAAAGCAGACACTAAGACTCATAACCAAACCCTCGGCAGAGTGCAGGGAATCATATGAAAGAAGGGAAGTTAGTATGATATGGAAAGGATAGGAGCTCTACAAGGACCAAATATATCTGGGCACAGGGTCTTTTCTGAGACTGACACTCAACCAAGGACCATCTATGGATATAACCTAGAACTTCTGCTCGGATGTGGCCTGTGGTAGCTCAGTAACCAAGTAGTTTTCCAAAGTAAGGGGGACACGGACTATTTCTAACAGGATCTCAAGGGCAGGCTGTTTGACACCTCCCCCCAGGGGAGGAGCAGTCTGTTAGGCCACAGAGGAGGACTTTGCAGCCAGCCCTGAAGATACCTGATAAAACAGGGTCAGATGAAAGGGGAGGAGGTCCTCCCCTATCAGTGGACTTGGAAAGGGGCAGGGAGGAGACCAGGGAGGGAGTGTGGGGTTGGGGAGGGAATGAGGGAGCGGGATACAGCTGGGACACAGAGTTAACAAAATGTAACTAAAAAGAAAAAAAAAAAAGAATCTGGCAGTTCCTATGGTGTCTTTGAGTGTGCATGTGGGCACATGCTCACACACAAATGCACATGTGTACCTTGGAGGTAAATCTTATCAAAATCTAGTGGAATGGGGCCAGGAATGATGAAGCACATCTCATGCACTTAAGTCTTAAAATTTACCCAAAAGGCTGAGGTTTGCGTGGTTTGGGAATATTAATAGTGCCACAGAATATTTTTATGTCTTAATAATAATGACGCTCTCTCCTCTAAATCTTCCCAGATCCACATCTGCTTCCCTATACCCACAACACTGTGTCGGTTTTTCAAAGCCCATAGGGACCAATTGTGTTGTCCAACTATTTTTGGGTATGTAGTCTTTCACTGCAGTTGGATTACCAGGGGCAACACACTTAGAGAAAATATTTCTTTCCCAGCAGCACATAATTGCCCATAGCAACACGGCTAAGGATTAGATTATTTTTTTGTGTCCAATATTCAGCTGCATGCTGGGATTTGTTCTGGCTTGGTCTCAAATAAGTTTGTGCATACTGCCATAAACACTGTGAGTTTATATGTGGAAGTGACTTGTGTCCAACAGGCAGCATTTCCTTGTAGTCAGTTGGCATCTCTGGCTCTTAAATTCTCTTGTCCTCTCTTTTCCAGTGGTTCTTCAGCTTTGATAAGGAGACATGTGGTATATGTGTTGTGTATAGGGTTGAAAAAAAATTTCTTTTCTTGTATTTTGGTAACTTGTGGGTCTATGTTAATCAAATATATAATGCAAATAAAAGCTTCTCAGATACCCTGATGGATACAGTTTATCAGCGGTTTTCTGTGGACAATTCCTGTCCTGTTCCCTGTTCTCTCCTTCTTCCAATGTCTATCCTGTTTGCACTTCTGAATGAGGATTAAGCATCTTCCTTAGGGTCTTCCTTGTTGTTTAACTTCTTTAATGCTATAGATTTTACTATATTTATCCTCTATAAATATCCTAAACTTTTGTATATTTATCCTATTTTAGTATATATATATATATCCTATAGTATATAATATTTTATATTATATGGCTAATATCCACTTATAAGTGAGAATATATCATTTGTGTCTTTCTGCTTCTGGGTTACCTCACTCAGGGTGATCTTAGGCAGAGTGCCAGAATCCTTTTGGAAGAAAAGGGAGATTGAAGGACCTGGAGGTGACAGGAGCTCCACAAGGAGAACAACAGTTCCAAAATACCTGATTGGAGGGGGTCCTGCAGAGACTGATACTCCAACTAAAGACCATGCATGGAGAGGACCAAGAACCCTTGTTCAAAGAAAGCCCTGTTCAGTTTCCAAGTGGGTTCCCTGGTAATAGGTACAGGGGTTGCCTCTGCCATGAACTCAGTAGCAGGCTGTCTGATCACCTCCTGGGGAATGCAGCCTTGCCAGGCCACAGAGGAGGAGGATGCAGCCAGCCTTGACAAGATAAGGGTCAGATGGAAGGAGAGGAGGATCTCCTCTATCAAGGGACTAGGGAAAGGGCATAGGGGGGAGAAGAGACATAGTGGGTGGGGAGACTTGGAGGAAACAAGGGAGGGGACATCAGAGGGGATACAAAGTGAATAAATTGTAATAAATAAATATATAAATAAAATTAAATTTTAAAGAAGTTTCTGCTCAGCATCGAAGTGGGTACCCTAGTAAGGGGATCAGGGACTGTGTCTGATATGAACACAGTAACTGACTCTTTGACAACCCCTCCCTGCCTCCCTGATGGGGGATCAGCCTTTCCAGGCCACAGAGAGCTGATACAACCAGTCCTGATGAGAGCTGATAAGCTAGGTTCAGATGGAAGGGGAGGAGGACCTCCCCTATCAGTGGACTTGGAGAGGGCAGGGAAGGAGTTGAGGGAGGGACGAAGGTTTTTGGAGGGAATGATGGAGGGGGATACAGCTGGGATACAAAGTGAATAAACTGTAATTAATTTAAAAATAAATATTTAATTAAAAAAGCTCACATAAAGAGTTCAGAGATGAATTGATATGTGTGGGTATAGTAAAAAGTCATTAGGCTTTTATTTCAGGCTTTTTGCAATTAGCATAATAATTGTATTAGGTTTTCTCCTAGGCCTATGACCTGTCTAGCCACAGTTTGTGATTTGGTATATGGTGATTTTGATTGCTGAGAGTAATTACAATATAGCCAATATGAAATAAAAATCTCTTGCCACAGTCTTTGCCTTGGGAATTCAAGCATCCTGTAAACTATCCTCTCTCCTTGTTTCTCCTATTAATGATTATTAACAAAAAAATTAAAGACAATGAATATTCTCTTTTTTGGCATAACTGTCTAACATAGAATTAAAATAAAGCAAACAAAATTTGCTTTCTTGCCATCTGCCTTCAAGAGTTCTCTCCTGTACCAAACACCACCATCTTAAAATTCTGAATTCACTCTTCACACAATTTTGGAGCAGAAAATATCTTGTTACAGAAAAGAAGCTGTCAGATCACATTAACCTCCCGAACTAACTCAAGATGAGGACTCAAAATTAGAAAGTAAGGATTACATCTTTTGCACCCACAAAGAAAGGTCACTAAAATGTTTCATTCTATGATTTTTTAGAAAGTTTATGACATAGGACAATTCTTTCTGTATTACATGTACCATTGTTGTTTACTCCTTATGTGAGTTAGAATCACTTAAATGTGGATAGAGGGGGAACTTCCTCTGAAGATTCTGCTGTGGTGAAGCAATAGAGGGCTAGGACCACGTGAAGGACAGTCATGTTTGGAAACAACTGAGTAGACTCTGGGGCAGCTATTTCTATTTGCAGAAAATTAGACTATTGTGGGTGGTTGGTTCTATGTCTTATAAATTATAATAAATATAATACAAATAAATAAATGTCAGCAAATAAAAATAGTAAATATAAAAAGAATAAATATGAACAATACATATAATTCTTAAAAATGATTTAGCAAATAGTTTTAAAATTATAGCATGATTATGCAATTTCCTCTTCTATTTTCTTCCTCTATATCCTCCCATGTACTCTATCATTTTCAAATGTATGCCCCCTTTTTAAAAAACATATTGTTATGTGTACAGTGTGTGTGTGTTTGTGTGTTTGTGTGTGTGTGTGTTTGTGTGTGTGTGTGTGTGTGTGTGTTTAGGTGTGTAAGTATTTCTAAACACACACACACACACACAAGTATATATATATCCTTCTCAAGCTCTACAGTGTTGCTACTGGGTTTTTGTTTTCAGGGATAACCATTTGGTGTTGAATAACCAGTTGGTGGGCTCTGCCTTAGGGAATGCTGTTTCTCCTGGTCTCAGCACGTCTTTGTTGTCTTTCATTCCTTGACTAGGGTTAAAGCCTTACAGGCTTTCCCTTGTTTGCATTATCGTGTCTCGTTATTGTCCTTGTTCAGATCATGTTTGTGCAGACACATTGTTGAGACTGTATTGATGTACATTCTGACATTTCTAGACAACAAATCTCACAGCAAACTTCATTTTCCCCAAGCTCTTAACAATCTTCCTGTGCCCTCTTCCACAATGATTCCAGAGCCTAAATATCAGAAGCCTTCACATAGTATTCAGCATTAGTGAGATTAAGCAAGGAGAAATAACCTCGTCACTGCTGCTCAGATAACATCTTTAGCCAAAACAAAATTTCCTCAAAAGAAAAGTAGATTATTCTAAGAGCTTCATACATATATGAATATATTAATCATGTATATAGTACATGTCTTTTAGTTTGTGAGATATGTATGTATATTTTATCTCTATATGCCAGATTTTGTGTGTGTGTGATTGTGTGTCTGTGTGTCTGTGTAATATATGCATCTGATTTTATGGATGCATAGGTCCACTTAAACAACAAAGAAAGACATATGGAACCTTCATTTATTGAACTATGTCTTATTGTCTTGAAATAGGATCTCTCTCTGAATTAGAAGATCACATTTTTGTCTCTTTACTAATGAGATTCCAGGAACTACTTTTCCCAAGTAGGTATCATATATCACACACATATATCATATGTGATATTTATAGTATATAACAGTTATATATAATGTTGTGTGTATATGTTATATATAATATATATAACATATATATTATATATAGCATATATATATATACATATATAATGATTGAGAAAAAAGAGGTCTTAAATTTGAGAAAGAATGGAGGAATGTTCAGAGTTGTTACAGGAGCAGGTAGAGAAGTTACAAAAACACTACTCCAGCATGAAATTTTCAGAAAAGGAAATGCATTAGACCTACAATATATGATAAACATAATGAAATCTACACACCTAAAGAAGATAATCAAGAAAGCAGACACGGGCGAAGATGATCAATCTTCATTTAGAAAGACAAATGGGATGTGCATTGAACTTATGACAGGAGTCTACCACAAAAGGCATCTGAAAGACTCTACCTAGCAGTGTTTCAAAGCAGATACTAAGACTCATAACCAAACCCTCGGCAGAGTGCAGGGAATCATATGAAAGAAGGGGAGTTAGTATGATATGGAAAGGATAGGAGCTCTACAAGGACCAAGCTCTACAGGGTCTTTTCTGAGACTGACACTCAACCAAGGACCATCTATGGATATAACCTAGAACTTCTGCTCGGATGTGGCCCGTGGTAGCTCAGTAACCAAGTAGTTTTCCAAAGTAAGGAGAACATGGACTATTTCTAACAGGATCTCAAGGTCAGGATCTTTGACCTCCCCCCCCCCCCCCAGGGGAGGAGCAGTCCTGTTAGGCCACAGAGGAGGACTTTGCAGCCAGCCCTAAAGATACCTGATAAAACAGGGTCAAATGAAGGGGGAGGAGGTCCTCCCCTATCACTGGACTTGAAAAGGGGCAGGGAGGAGACCAGGGAGGGAGTGTGGGGTTGGGGAGGGAATGAGGGGGCAGGATACAGCTGGGACACAGAGTTAACAAAATGTAACTAATAAGAAAAATAAAATTTAAAAAATCACATTAAATCATAAAATGATAATGAGGAAATATTACCACAAGTTTAAACATTAACAAACTTTAACTATACTTTCAATGTAGTCATTAGAAAAGCATCTACATATGTTTTTAAATTGTGATACTCAAGGAATTATAACACCTCACAGAAAAATATTTGGTGTACAGATTTGTTTTTTGGAAATTAATCGACATCTATTCTTTTCCCTGCAATTCACATTAATTTAAGTTTTCATTGAAGACTCATGTACTGCATCACAGGAATTTTGCATAGATATGTTGATTTTGATCAAGTTGTCTGAGGAAGGGAAAAATAAAGTTACATTTCAAGTAACAGATGCATGCTAGGTAACAGGCAACTGCAGAAGTTTGAGAAGTGTTTTATTTAACACTCAATGTACCTGTTACTTCAATATCCTTGCAAGTTTTCTGTTTTAATTTTGATTTGCAGTTGAGCATCATTGTACCACTCTTTCAGGGTTCAATTCGTTCTCATTGCTCATCTGTATTATGTTTGACTATTTCCTGTAACTAGAGAAATCTCAAAGCAGGTGTTTTAAAGCACAGCTATTTTCCATTTGGCAAACAAAGTGAGAACAATACAAACAGCCATTTCCTTCTGCATTGGCTCAGCACCACCTAGGCAGAGCCATTACAGAAGCAATCGCTCCAAGAGAAAGGAGCCTTACAACCTCTCATCTGGGAAAGTTGTAATGATTGGCTTGTGAGACTAACATGGTGGAAAAGAAAATGGTAAGAATCCAGATGTGACAGAATTAGGGAAGAAATAACGGATCAATATCCATGTAGAATGTGTATAGGATATTAAAATGTGCAAGTTTTGATGACCTGATATAAATGGTTCATTTCTTCATGTAACTATCTTAAATACTCATCTACAAAAGTGGGTCCAAACTCATCAATCCATTTTCCAGCAGCTCTAACTGTCTCTGTAGACTTTAGATACTCTACATGGTGTTTTTCTCCTGATCTCACCTTTCTAATTAAATTTTTTTCCATTCCCTTAATATTATTGATCTTTCGTAGTCAAGCTCTTCTTACCATGTCCATGAGTATTCCTAGTAAGAACCTTAATATTGTTTGGAAGACAGTTTTGTCCCTCTAATTCTTTTCTGTTTTTTTTTCTTCTCTTTGAAATTACACACACACACACACACACACACACACACACACACGAGACTTTTTGAATGTTAAAGTGGGACAAGTTCCTGACTTTTCATTTTGGTATTAAGTTTAAAACATTTTCTAAGTAGATTACTTGGTTTGCTGCTTTTCAGCTTCTTTAGTTCTTTATATATACTGGATATGAGTCCTCTGTCAGATAAAGGGTTGGTGAAGATTCTTTCCCAATCAGTAGGCAGTCGCTTTGTTTTGATGACGGTGTCCTTTGCTTTACAGAAGCTTTTCAGTTTTATGAGGTCCCATTTATTGATAGTTGCTCAATCCCCATCCTGAAAGGCAAAGAGGATGGACATCAGAAGAAGAAAACAGGAAACAACCTAGGAACCTGCTACAGAGGGCCTCTGAAAGCCAGAAGAAGAAAACAGGAAACGACCTAGGAAACTGCCACAGAGGGCCTCTGAAGGCCTCTGCCCTGCAGACTCTCAAAGCAGATGCTGAGCCTGATGGCCAACTGTCCGGCAGAGTGAATGGAATTTTATGTAAGAAGTGGAAAATAGCAAGAGCTGGAGAGGACAAGAACTCCACAAGGAGAGCAACAGAACAAGAAAATTTGAACACAGGGAACTTCCCAGAGACTCATTCTCCAACCAAGGACTATTCATGGAGATAACCTAGAACCCCTGCAGAGATGTAACCCATGGTAGTTCAGCTTCCAAGTGGGTTCCATAGTAATGGGAAGAGGGATTGCCTCTGACATAATCTGATTGGCCTGCTCTTTGATCACCTCCCCCTGAGGGGGGAGCAGCCTTACCAGGCCACAGAAGATGACAATGCAGCCACTTCTGATGAGAACTGATAGACTAAGATCAGAAAGAAGGAGAGGAGGACCTCCCCTATCAGTGGACTTGGGGAGGGGCATGCATGCAGAAAGGGGAGGAAGGGTGGGATCGGCAAGGGAGGAGGGAGGGGCTTATGGGGGGTACAAAATTAATAAAGTGTACTTAATAATAATAAAAAATATTAAAAAAGTAAAAAAAAACATTTTCTAAAGCACAGCTTGTTAAGTATATAAATCTGTTCTTGTAGGTTTGCTTGTTTGTTTATTATACTTCTGGGGACAAGTCCTTGTACCTACAGAAGTGAGTCACATGCTCTACTACTGAGCTAGCACCTACTCGGCCACTCCGTTAATTTCAACCCAGTTCTTTTTCTTCAAATCTTATAACCCAAGTAATTCTCTCCAACCTAACCTGGACTTTTTTGGAGTTTATGATTTTCTCCAACGGAGGAACACTTTACACAGCTTCCAAAATGGCATACTTTTGGTTTCCCTCTCCATTCTTGAATAAACTTTGTCAGTTTCTATTGAAAATATTTCAAAGGTTTATTGTTTATTTGCACCATTTGTTATTACATAAACCTGTTAGTGTCACCATGAGAGTGATGCCTGCTTTCATTCTCAAACCTGACATTTAGCTTATCAGGAAGTGAGAAATTCTTGTCCTCAGATATCTTGAATATTTCTTCTATTCCATTCCCTTTTGTTAACTTTCACCACCTGGATGAGTGAAATAACATAAATATTTACCTTTCAGCTTTTCATTTATTTCTTGAATTGATACTGAAAGCAGTTTTTCTCTGTGTAGCCTTGGCTGTCCTGGAACTCACTTTGTAGAGACCATATTGGCCTGGATCTCACAGAGATCCTCATGACTCTGCCTCCTGAGTGTTGGGATTAAAGGCATGTGCCACCACTACCCAGCTTATTTTTAAATTTTGCTTTCACAAAGAAGCACAATTAATACTATTTAGGATCATATCACTGGAGAAAACTGGAGAGGAAAAAAAAAAAAAAAAGAAAAAAAAAAACAAGGGGAAAAAAAAAAAAAAAAAACAAACAAACCCTAATATGTTCAAACATTATTTGCAGATCTGAGATGGAATGAAATAAAAAAAAGAAAAGAAAAAAACTCAAAGAATATTAAATGTCACAGCTGAAATGTCAAAAGAAGTTGAAACAATGTGTATACTATGTTTATTTTCTAAGCACAGATTATAAAGTTATTTTATTTATTTATAAATGTCATGGTAAATGTTCAGTGGTTAAACTCCGTCTATTAACTTTTAATCTACAATTCTAGTATTTAATGGGAAATAATATTCCTATCTGGATACATGAAGTCACTGTCAGTTTCATGTAATAAATGTGATTTTTATTTAGAGTTAATCATAAAATTTGACCTCAGCTAATTTCAGTGAAATAATACATACAGAGAAGAAGTGAGCTTTATATGAATAGCCAAACCATTAAGAGTAGAAACTTATTACTTTGATACTAAAAGTTAATACAAATTGCTGGCAACACTTAAATTTGGAAAAAGCATGCTTAGCTTTAATGTCAGTACAATTAATTACTGTATAGTTTTTGTAGCAACAATAAATACTGATTTGTCTGAATTATGTTCAGCAACCTCAAATGTATTGGATTTTATAAAATAATGGAATAATGATAATTGTGATCAATGAAACTATGAAGTTTATAATGAAATTGGTAACATCCCTTTTATCATTTAATTTCTCTGTTCTTGAAATTAAAATTATTTATATTTTGATATGCTTTAAAGTCTACAACTGTCTACAATTAAAATATTGAAATATGTTCTTACAAATGGAGTTTATTTTTAAGAAAAAGTTACTACAACTTACACTTTAGGAACTTATGGGATACCTGAGTGAGTAGCTCTCTGCCTCTATATCTGTTTCTTGTGCCTTTGAGAGGGGTTCTTTTCCTTCTCTTTGTATATTTTTTCTATTCCAATGTGCTTTGTTCTATCTTATTTTATCTTAGTATTATTCCTTAGAATCCTGTTTGTTTTCTAATGAGGAACAAAAAGAGTTTGGTTCTGCATGGGAGGGGATGTGGGTAAGAACTGGGAGGAATAGAGGGAGGAAAACTTTAATCAGCATAAATGACCTGAGAAAAAAAGTTAGCACAGGTATGCTTCCAAACACTCAAGAAATATCCATTTTTCCCAAAATCTGTCTCTCATCAAAATGGCTGCATGAATAGAGTTAGAACTGTGGCAACAGCAACAGATATAGAAGAAGACAGGTTTTCAGGGGTAGGATGTAATGTCCAAAGTTCTGTCCCTACTGGCCCATTTCTAGGAACTAGGTCTCACTTTCTAAAGGTTCTACATTTTCAAAAAGTACAGCCATTTTAGGACTAAGGGTTCACAGAACATTTCATATTCAAACTACAGTGCAGAGTGATCAGATTTTTAAGGCTTTTGTGCTCCCAATTTTTGGTGTATGAATATACAGATATAGATGGATAGATGGGTAGAATGATAAGAAGGACACACAGTTTAGATAAGACCAGTAATTGTGGCTATAATTATTTAATTAGCCCTTATCTGGTCCCACTTCTATTTATTTGAACTCATGAAGTATTTCATTAACACAAGGGGTTCTGCTTGCATTCCAATCATTAGACTACGATTAACAGTTACAATTTTCTGTCATGATACAGTTGACCCTTTTTAAGACTTTGTCCACAGAGTTAACAAATTGTAACTAAAAAGAAAAAGAAAAAAAAAAGACTTTGTCAACAATATTTCACATAAGAGGTTTTGAAAAAAATTGAAATTAATAATGATGTCTCCTACTTATTAAAAATTATGAAACTCAAACATTTACCTTCTTTCTTGAACATGTTACATTTAACTAATATTAATACTATCTGGCAATCACTATAGACATTAACAAATATAACAAGAAAGAGAAAGAAAGGAAGGAATAAAGGAAGGAAGGAAGGAAGGAAGGAAGGAAGGAAGGAAGGAAGGAAGGTAGGAAAAGAAAAAATGGATAGGAAATCATGCATGTTTTTTTTTTAATGGCACAGTTTACAACATGTTCCGATAGACAAAAAAAAACAAAATTAATTTTAACCTTTAAATGATTTCTTAGGAACTAGAACATGTTGATGAGTTGTTCAAACCAGAAGTGTTTTTGTGCTTTCTCAAAATCACACTTACATTCTGTTTCTTTTGCTTAATCCATGTTTCTATGTTTTAATAATCTTATAAACCATGTAGAACTGTTATTCCATGTTTAATTATTTTCTGTGTACAAACCTCTCTTTTAATGAAAGTTCAATTTTCTTAAGTAATCAAACATAAAACAAGAAAAGTATGAAACAGAGTCAAAAGGGGGGGGAATAAGAGTTCCAAAAGGAGAACAGCAGAGTCAAGAAAACTGGGCCCTGGGGGTCCTTCAGAGACTGAAACCCCAATCAAAGACCATGCATGGAGAAGACCTAAAACTCTTGCTCAGATGTAGCCCATAAATTCATTTTCCAAGTGAGTTTCCTAGTAAGGGGAGTAGGGGTTGTCTCTGGCATGAACTTAGTGGCTGGCTCTATGATCCCCTCCTCCTTAGGGGGTGCAGCCTTTCTAGACCACAGAGGAAAACAATGCAGCCAGTTCTAATGAGATCTGATAGACTTGGGTCAGATAGAAGGGGAGAAAGACCTCCCCTATCAGTGGACTAGGTGAGGGGCATGTTAGAAGAAGAAGGAGGGAATGTGCAATTAAGGGAAAATGAGGGAGGGGGTGTAGGCAGGACACTAAGTGAATAAATTGTAATAAATAATAATAAAAATTTTTAAAATTAAAAATGGGATATAGACCTAAACAGAGAATTCTCAACAGGGAAGTATTGAATGGCAGAGAAACACTTCAATGTTCAAAGTCCTTAGTTATCAGGGAAATGCAAATCAAAACGACCCTGAGATTTCTACTTTACACCTGTCAGAGTGACTAAGATTAAAAACTGAAGTGACAGCTCATGCTGGAGAGGATGTGGACAAAGGGGAACATTCCTTCATTGTCTGTGGGAGTACAGATGTGTACAACCACTTTTGACATCAATCTGGTGCTTTCTCAGAAAATTGGTAATATTTCTACCCTAAGACCCAGCTTTAACACTCCTGAGCACACATCTGAAAGATGCTTCACCATCCCTCAAGGATTTTTGCTCAACTATGTTCATAACAGCTTTATTCATAATAGTTAGACTCAGTAAACAACCCAGATATCCCTCTACCGATGAATGGATAAAGAAATTTTGGCACATTTACAGAATGGAATACTACTCAGCAATTAAAAACAAGGAAATCATGAAATTTGCAGGCAAATGGATGGAACTAGAAAGACAATTCTGAGTGAGGTGACCCAGAAGCAGTAAAACACATGGTATATACTCACTTTTAGTTGGATATTAGACGTATAATATAGGATAACTATACTAAACTCTACAGACTTAAAGAAGCTGAACAAGGAGGACCCTAGGGAGGATGCTTAATTCTCATTCAGAAGGGCAAAAAGAATAGGCTCTGGAAGTAGTTGAAGAGAGGAAACACGACAGGAGTCTTCCATAGGTGTCTTCTGAAAAAACTCTTCCCAGCAGGGGATTGAAACAGTTTCTGAGTTTCATAGTAAAAACTTGGACAGAGTGCAGGGAATCTTATGGAATAGTGGAGGAGGAGAGTAGAAGTACCTGAAGGGAAAAGGAGCTTCATAAGAAGATCAACAGAGCCAAAAAATCTGGGCCGAGTGGGCCTGCAGAGACTGAAGCACCAACCAAGGACCATGCATGGGGAGGAGCTAGAAGCCTAGGGTGTAGCCAATAGGCAGCTCAGTCTCTGTGCGTGCCCTGTTAAGACAGCAGGGGCTATCTCTGACTTGGACTCTGCTGCATGGCGGGACAGACTTGCCAAGCCACAGAGAAAGAGGATGCATCCAGTAGTGATGAGACTTGATAGGCAGGGGTAGGGAAGGAGGACTACCCCTTTCTGAGGACTAGGGGAGTCTGATAGGCAGAAAGAGAGAGGGAGGATTGGCACGGGAGTGACTGGCTACCAAAGGGATGGATGAAAAGTGAAAAAAATTATATATATATATATATATATATATATATATATATATATATATATGAAATTTAAATCAAAAGAAAAAATGTAAAATTAAAAACAGAAAATCACTAATTCATTCTAACAATAGATAACCCGACCACACACATGCAATTCTTTATTAGACCCATCCTCCACAAATTCTTCACAATATGTTATTACCTTCAGCCATTCCTTATATGTGATTCTTTCCCATTACACAGGAACAACCATTAATTTCACTGAATTTAACTTTCCTGTGCATTCTCTCATCCTTATTCAGTTTCAAAATATGCCTAGAATGTGCTAAGAAAATGGCAAATGAGGACTCTTGGTTCCAGAGAAGCTACTCAATAGAAGGTACACTAGACATTCCCCATTCTTCTATACATCCTCTCAGGATGTCCACCTCATCAGCTGTGTAAATGCTTAAAGAAAGCCATTCCATTCCAGGTGAGATAGAATCTCACAGTGGTTTGGATTTGCATTTTCTTGATCACTAATAACACTGAGCATTTCTTTAAGTGTTTCTTAGCCATCATTTCTGTGTTGTAAATTCTCTGTTTAGCTCTCTACACCATTGTAATTGGACTATTTGGTTTATTGGTGTTTAATTTCTTGAGTTTTTCATATATTTTAGATATTAACCTGCTGTCAGATGTAAGATCTTTTCCCGGTCTGTCATTTTTCTCTGATGATAGTGTCCTTTGCTTTTCAGAAGCTTTTCAGTTTCATGAGGTCTCATTTACTGATTGTTGATCTTAGAGCCTGAGCTGTTGGTGTTTTGTTCAGGAAGTTGTCTCCTGTGCCAATGAGTTCAAGGTTCTTCCCCACTTTTTCTTCTAAAAGATTTACTGTGTCTGGCTTTATGTTGAAGTCTTAGATCAACTTGGACTTTTGTTTTGTTCAGGGTGATAAACATGGATCTATTTGCATTTTTTTTACATGTAGACATCTGGTTAAATCAGCACCATTTACTGAAGATGCTTTTTTCCATTGTTTGGTTTTGGCTCAGTTGTCAAGTGACAACACATGCTAGCGATGTTGTAGAGAAAGGAGAATTCTCCTTTACTACTGGTGGGAGTGATAACTTAAACAACCAGTTTGGAAATCAATCTGGCGCTTTCTCTGAAAACTGGAAACATGTCTACCTCAAAGCCCAGTTACATGAGTATATGCCCTGGAGTCATACTATACAGCTGTTAAAAACAAGGATATCATGACATTTTCCTGAAAATAGATGAATCTGGAATAGATCATCCCGAGTGAGGTAACCCAGACTCAGAAAAGCAAACATGGTATATAGTCACTTAAAAGTGGATTTTACCCACATAATGAAAGATAACCATAATATAATCCACAGACATGAAAAACAAAGTAACAAGAAGCATCCTAGGGAGTATGCTTAATACTCATTCAGAAGGGCAAATACAATAGATACCTGAAGTTTTGAAGAGAGGGACAGGACAGAAGCTTACCATAGATGTCTGTCCCTAAAGACTCTACCTACTAGGGGATTCTGAGACTTACAGAATCCCCTCAGAAGCAGATTCTGAGACTTACAACCAAACCTTGGAGAGAGTGCTGGGACTCTTATTGATAGATGGATCAAGAGGTGACTAGAACTGCACAAGAAGACCAACAAAGCCAAAAATATCTGGGCCAACTAGGTCCTATAGAGACTGATGCAGTTAAGTATTGAACATTCATGGAGAGGACCTAGACTTCCAATTTAGGTATAGGCAATAGGCAGCTCAGTCTCCATATGGGTGTCCTAGTAAAGGGAGCAGGGACTGTCTCTGACATGGGCCTCTGTTTCCTGTTCCTTTATCACTTCCGCCTGATGGAGTGGACTTGCCAGACCACACAGTAAGAGGATGCAGCCAGTCCTAATGATACTTGATAGGCTGAGGTCATTTGATGAGGAAGGGTGCTGCCCCTTTCTGAGCACTAGGGAAGGGGGATGGAAGAAGAGGCAGGGACAGTGGGAGCAGGATGAGATAAGAAACAGTGCTATGATTGGGATATAACGCAAATAAATTTTTAAAAATTTAAATAAATAAATGAATAAATAAATAGAACCACCACTTCCCTTCCAAATAAGAAAGAAAGAGCTGATTTTTTTTATTCTTCTCAAATAATTAGCATTTATGGATACTGCTTGACCCTTAAAAAAATGAATTACTAAATATAATTGTCAAGGTATCTAACAATGATAAGAAAGACTACTATGTTAATATTAACTACTTTAATTTTTGTCAATTTTTTCAATAATTAATTTATTTACTGGAACACTTTATTGAAAATTTATTACTCATTTTGTCAGTTTATGTAACTGAAGAAATGTAGCCCTCATATAATTTGTACAGTATAGCATTTTTAAGTATAGAAAAATTAATTAAATAAAAAATGTTTCAATAAGCCAGGAATTACCTTTATGATTCTTAGAAACTCAGCAAATTTTTCTTTAGTGAAAAATAAATAAATAAATAAAATAATTCACTTTGTTTCAATTCTAGTTGACTAAAGATCATTAAAAGGCTTACACCCATCAGAATGGCCAAGATCAAAAATTTAAGTGACAACGTATGCTGGAGAGGTTGTGGAGAAAGGGGAACCCTTCTCCACTGCTGGTGGGAATGTAAACTTGTACAACCACTCTGGAAATCAATCTGGCGCTTTCTCAGACAACTAGGAATACCACTTCCTCAAGATCCAACCATACCACTCCTAGGCATATATCCAAAAGAGACTCAAGTACACAAAAAGGACATTTGCTCAACCATGTTTGTAGCAGCTTTATTTGTAATAGCCAGAAGCTGGAAACAGCCCAGATGCCCCTCAACTGAAGAATGGATGCAGAAACTGTGGTACATCTATACAATGGAGTATTACTCAGCAATGAAAAATAAGGAAATCATGAAATTTGCAGGTAAATGGTGGGACCTGGAAAGGATCATCCTGAGTGAGTTGTCCCAGAAACATAAAGACACACACAGTATATACTCACTCACATAAACATACAACATAGGATAAACCCACTAAAATCTGTACATCTAAACAAACTAAGCAAAAGAGAGGACCCTGACTAAAATGCTCAATCCCCATTCTGAAAGGCAAAGAGGATGGACATCAGAAGAAGAAAACAGGAAACAACCTAGGAACCTGACACAGAGGGCCTCTGAAAGCCTCTGCCCTGCAGACTCTCAAAGCAGATGCTGAGCCTGATGGCCAATTGTAGGGCAGAGTGAATGGAATTTTATGTAAGAAGTGGGAAATAGCAAGAGCTGGAGAGGACAGGAACTCCACAAGGAGAGCAACAGAACAAGAAAATTTCAACACAGGCAACTTCCCATAGACTCATACTGCAACCAAGGACTATTCATGGAGATGACCTAGAACCCCTGCACAGATGTAGCCCATGGCAGTTCAGTGTCCAAGTGGGTTACATAGTAATGGGAAGAGGGACTGCCTCTGACATAATCTGATTGGCCTGCTCTTTGATCACCTCCCCCTGAGGGGGGAGCAGCCTTACCAGGCCACAGAAGATGACAATGCAGCCACTTCTGATGAAAACTGATAGACTAAGATCAGAAAGAAGGAGAGGAGGACCTCCCCTATCAGTGGACTTGGGGAGTGGCATGCATGCAGAAAGGGGAGGGAGGGTGGGATCTGGAGGTGAGGAGGGAGGAGCTTATGGGGGGGATACAAAATGAACAAAGTGTAATTAATAAAAGTTAAATTAAAAAAAAAAGGAATAAAAAGGTAGTGCTTTTAGGTACCTTAAAAGGTAGTTCTCTAAGAACCAAATATTTTCACAAGGTTTCTAAGTATGGAAAATCTACTCTGATGGTCCTTTAAAACTGTCACTATTAAATGCAATCAACCTACATATAAAATAAAACAGACATGCAACTACAAAGGCATGTCTGAACTCAGAGATCCTGAAGGTACATGCAATGAATTTTATGCACTTCGAAAGTAATTCCTTTATTTCTGTTGTTTTCTTCCCTATACAATCAATTTGCTTTTCTAAAATGTGATCTAATGAATCCTGGTACATTTTGTTAGTTTACAGAAGAGGCTCTGTTAGGAGCCATTTGTTCCCCAATGTCATTTAAGAACTATATTGAAGATGATGTGTGGTTGCTGAGGTAGAAGTGGTCAAGTGATATCAAGAGGTAACACAAATATGCTGTAACCACCAATCCCTCAATGTGGAATACAGGAGAACTGTTTTCCTTCAGATTCTGTGCCACCTGTTAGCACTGATATTCAATATGTGTTATGCTGCCCATTTAAAAGCATCATTAAAATGATTTCCAGGAAGCAAACACTCACCTTTACGTCTGATTATGAAAACTGAAGATTTTACATCAATGTAGATCATAAATATTTGTATCATAATTGGACACAAGCTGCTCTGAACATCTGCTTCTTATCAAGGAAAGAGGGATGCATCTCCTGACGTAGATTTAGTTAATGGTCAAGTTTGGAAATCATACCTACAATATGCTAAGGTATTAATTTTAGAACAAAGCAATTTGAAAATTAAAGACAACAACAAAAACTGCTTCTTCAAGCAACAATAGACAGATTCTTTTTAAAATTATACATTATAAGGAAAGTTGTATTTTAAATCTTACATAATAAATTTTCAGGTGTGACTTAAGTCCTGCAAACATATGTATTCTTTAAAAATGAATTGATCATGTTAAGGACCAAGACTTAAGATATGTGGGAAATCTGCAAAGCCTTCACCCAAGGCCAGACTCAGAAGAAATGATCAAATTTCTCAAATTCATATAAAGTGTTTAAAAATGATTGAGCAGCATATGAAAAAAACTAACAATTGCATCTTTCTCATTCTGCTTGTTTACTGAGACTGTATGCCTACAGGCACCTCCTACAGAGACCAACTCCTCCCCCTGCACTCTACATAATAAAAGTAATGAGGTTGCAGATGGTTGGTTTATTAGTTTTTGCCACTCCATCAAAGTGCAGAGTCCACCTGACCCCAGCTTTTCTGTGTATGTGTTGTCATTTCTTTAGTGTCACTGACCTGTCTTTATCATCTCACTGTTCTTTGCAAGGCTCCCAGGATCAAACTGCAAGGGTTATGAGAGTAAGTTATTATTTATAATGTCAATAAAGCTGCCATGACAATATGCATGTAACTGTCTGCTCACTTAGTCCCAAAATTTATTAAAGTAATGATTACTAATAATACATTCTTGTGAGTATTTAATCCAGGTTTTCTAGTGTTTCAAGTATATGCATGTTTTTTATTACATCATAACACAACACACGTGTTATCTAAGATGAACAGTTATGCAGCATTTCATTAAAAGTTGTAACCTACAGAAAGAACTACAGGCAACTGAGTAAAATCTGGCGAGAGAGAAGTAGCCCTCCCCAGGGAAGAACACACTAATTGGTTGTCCTGGGTCAAGCATTAATGTCTGAAAACATACATACAAGTAGCATGTGGATCCAAAAGTTATACACACACACACACACACATACACACGCACACACATTCAATAACATTTTATTAAAAAGAGGCAGTGAATTTGAAGAGGGGAGAGGTCTAGGAAGGATTTAAAGGGAGGAAAGGGAATGTAGAAATGTAATTAAAGTGCGATCTCAAATATAAACAAAATGAAAGGAAAAGTTTAAAGTTTTTAATTATGTGTCCTTAGGTATCAAGATCATCTTTGCAGAGGCCACACTATTAAAAAAACACTGACTTCTAATTTCAGCAGCTATCATAGCCAATAATATCCAATACTTCTCACCTAGTGGAGGGGGATTTTATTCCCACTTCCTTGTCTTCTCATTATAGGTGTGTGTGTGTGTGTGTGTGTGTGTGTGTGTGTGTGTGTGTGTGTGTTGATCATAACATCTATACTATATCCCTGATTGTGGTGATAAGATGTTTTATATTCCTCACATAAAAGAATCACAGTGTTCATGTTGACATCATTATAGTAAAGCACAGGCAAGAGAATAGTCAATGTATGAAAATAATTGTTCCAACCTGAGAGCCACCCCATGGGAGAGAGCCATCCCCCGATAATAGTAACAATATTCTGCTCTGCTTGCAGACAGGAGACTAGCACAGCTGTCCTCTGAGACGCCCCATCCAGCAGCAGATGGAAACAGATGCTGAGATTCACAGCTAAACATTGGGTGGTACACAAGGAATCTTGTGGAAAAGTGGGAAGAAGGGTAGAAAGACCCACAGTGGGCAGGAGTACCACAAGAAAACCCACAGAGCCACCAACCAGGGTCCAGAGGGGCTTACAGAGGCTGAAGCGTTAACCAAGGATCATGAATGGCCTGAACCTAGGCCCCCTACGCAGATGTAGAGGATGGAAAAATGTAGATACCCCAGTAAGGAGAGTTGGGGCTCTCTCTGACATTGACTGTTAGGTGCTTTGATCACTTTCCCCTGATGAGGCTGCCTTGCCAGGCCACATGGGAAGAGGTTGTGCTCAGTCCTGATGTACCATGATGTCTTGGAGTGGGCTGATGGGGATGACGGGAGCTTCCACTTTCTGAGGAGTAGGGGAGGAGGAATAGAAGGAAGGATGGTAGGACTGGGAGAAGAGGTGGAAGGGAGCTATGATCTATAGAGAAAATGAATAGATAAATTTATTAATTTTAAAAAGTAAAAAAATATAATGTACATTTCTTATCACATGAATATATGAATTACTGGAGTGATTAAAACATCAAGTGCTATAAGGTATGTTGTTGTAATCACTGATAATATTTTTTTGTTTTTTTGTTTTCTGTATAAACCAGCATTATTTTATAATATTATCAGATTATGGCTTTGCATTTTACAAGAAAAACTAACTATATTGACTATACCAATGAATCAACTTTTAAAATATTTCATATTTTGTTCAGGAAAGAACAGATAGAGATATTCTGCTGTCATTTTTAACAAATTTAAATGTCCTGAATACTAGTCAAAAACTAGAAGCAGGAGTTAACTAGTCCTCCCAACAGAAAAGTCAAAATCATACAGCCTCTATACAATATGGCAGCTTCTCACTAAACTCAATCTGTCTTCTACAAGCAAATTGAACTGTTAGCCCTACAGTGATGAGGACTGTCACATTACTCTAAAGAAGCTGAGACTTCAGAATTCATGATATCCACAGAGTTCGGTTGTGGATTCTCTTGAGTTTGTTAACACAATAAGGAGATCAAAGGTTATAATCCTTGCTTCAGGTAAACTGAGCTGAACTATCTTTGTGCTGGACTCCGATTTTTCTTTCCTTTGAAGATAAATATTCAAAGTAGTCTTCCTTGTCACTGTCAAATATTCATCCATACCTTGACAAATAATGTTAATATTATAAGGCCTGCATCTGTCATGTTAGGAACAATTTTCAAAAATGACCAGTGGATGCTTAAAAATATATTAAGCTTAAAAACTTTTATACTTACTTAAGTTATGCCAGCAATATTTTGTGTTTCGACCAAAACAACAATTTTAAGCAACCAACATTTAAGAAATACTGGCAACAGTGTAAGATTAAAAAAAATAAAATAACATAATTTCATTAGATCAGTAATAATGATAAAATATTATTTATTTCTGAAGTGCTTAAAAATATGAGCTGGACTTAAGTGGCCATTATCAAGAAGTCCTTCATCTGTAGTTAAAGACACAAGGTATAAAATAAAAGGAAAAATCTGAGGTCATACAATTAGTTTACACTCAATCATTTCCAAAACAATCATTCACCAAAAAAAGAGCTCATTCTATTGTTTAAAAACGTTTTTTTTGTTGTTGTTGTTGTTGTTTTGTTTTGTTTTGTTTTGGAAAGAAAACTATGGATTTTAAATTTAAAAATGGATTTTATTTTTATTTTATAATTTTTTTGTTACTGAAGATTAAAAAAGGGTTGAAATTGATTTACAAACGTCAACAACGACAATAAAAAAAACCTGTGAAAACATTTATCTTTTCTTGCAAGCAGAGAGATCATAAAAAGGGTGACAGTCAGAGAAGACACTAGATCAAATCTCTTTTTAGATACCTCACTCCACAGACAATGGAGGGAATGGTTTAGAGGAGTATCTGCCAATACAGGCAATTCACTTAAAACATCACTTACAAAAGTAGGAATGTTTTCGTGTGTGTTATATTTTTTCTCAAAACGCATGAGCACTTTCGCACACATTTCTGAGTGATTTGCCTACATGAAAGCATCTCATTTCACATAACAATACCAGGTATTTCTAGTGATGATACCTAATTTTCAGAAACAGAATCTTAGATTCGAGAGAAATGAAGAAATTTGGTCAAGGTTAGAGAAGAATTTCTGTATATTTCATGTGGCCTTTGTAATCGTTTGCCTGCATTCAATTCAATGAGAAAGTTTTGTTGTTGTTGTTGTTAATGCTATATGTCCCTCAGTTGCTGCACTAGAAAAACAGTCGATATTTCATTTACTATCATAATAATATATGTACTTAAACTTCATTAATAATAACAATAAAATTATGAAATATAAATTAACTGGGTGTTTTGCTACCTTTCAAACTATATATCAGTACAAAATATAGAACATATTGCATTGCCTCTATTCAAGTCAGTGAAACAGTGGGCACTTAGTTTCAATATTATCAAATTTTCAAAAATTTACATTTTCCTATAACTCACACAAGAATGGGAATGAAATATAAAAACATTGATTTCTATCTTTATTCCTATATATCAGTTTTAAAATATTGAAACCAGAACATATTTTTGACATATTGGATGAATAAAAAAAGTATTAATTTACCATAAAACCCACTCTTTTCTTAGACTAGACTAGGCTGTTCACACCCTTGATTTTGTGGGTTGGATTTGAATACATTGTAACATCCAAGACAATCATGCTCTCCAAGTAATTCTGCAGGAAACAAGCTCTGAAACTGAGAATAAAGATAGGCTTAAAGGAAATTCTCCATGAGGTGTCACAGTCCCTAAGGCTTCTGATAGTAGTCTTAACCAATAAATATTTGACTTTTGAGTTAGCCATGTCCTCTAGTATCTCAATCATGGTCTTTAATATGTATGCTTACAATCTCACAATCCCAAGGCTAGAGCATCACTGGTCTTTCTGTTTCAGAGTATCATGTGCTCAGTCATGAGTTATGGAAAAAAAAATCCAAGTGAAATATTTGTGTTCCTTAGATAATAAAAATATCTTTCTTTTTCTAAATTTCTGGCTATTTTAAGGTCAATAAACTTAATGGGATTAAATTTGTGACTTGAAAGGCAAAGCTTATGTTCAAACTTTAAGGGTAAGAAAGATAGATAGCTAGGGTTCCTTGAAAAATAAAATCCAAGCCAGGTAGTAGTGAGGCATACCTTTATCCCAGAACTAGGGAGGCAGAGAATTTCAGATCTCTGTGAGTTAAAGAAAAGCCTGGCCCACAGCACTTGTTCCCCTTCAGCCAGGGCTACAAAAAAATATCTTTTCTCTAAAAACAAAACCAACCAAACAAACAAACAAACAAAGAAACAAACAAACAAACAAACAAACAAAAAAAAAAACAATTCCAATCAACTTCCATAAGATGACAGAAAATTAACCAAGAAGGCTGAAACCAAAGGTTGGGGGGCTCTAGAGACTACTAGCGACTGTGTTCTATAACATAACTTAAAAAGATTAATCTGCACCCTGCACCTGAGAAGTAGAACTCTTAATTTATCAGTTATTGGTTTATCACTATATTGGTTCTTCCTTTTTCTCCTAGAAAGAAAATATATTGGTTGGGTAGAAAAGCAGGGACTTGGATGGATAGGAATGTGGGTAGGGAAAACAAGGGTGAGCTAACACAGTTAGGCAAGTGGGCAGGAGAGCTTCAGATGTCAGTGGTATAATTATGCTTCTAATGTGATATAAAATTATGAGACATGCAAAGACCAATGAATGGGACCCAAAGTCAAAATAAGTAACACTGACATCCTGAGTACTTTAACTTGGCCACATAGCCTTTACTTGTTGCCCATTCAATATCACTCTGACACTGTGCTGATTTTTGACATTCCTGAATTGGTATTAAGTAATTTCTAGTGTCAGATTTTCCATTTTTTAACAAGTACATCTTCACAATTGCAGGAAGACTGTTCATTTTAGGAAGAGCTAAGTATAAAATTTAAAACAACATTCTTTTTTTTTTCTTTTTATTATTAGTTACATTTTATTAACTCTGTATCCCAGCTATATCCTGCTCCCTCATTTCCTCCCAATCCCACCCTCACTCCCTCATCTCCTCCCTGCCCCTTTCCAAGTCCACTGCTTGGGGAGGACCTCCTCCCCTTTCATATGACCCTGTTTTATCAGGCATCTTTGGGACTGGCTGCAAAGACCTCCTCTGTGGCCTAGTAGGACTTTTCCTCCCTTGGGGGATGGGAAGGTCAAAGAGCCTGCCATTGAATTCCTGTCAGAAATAGCCCCTGTTCCCCTTACTATGGGAAACCAATTGGTTACTGAGCTACCACGGGCTTCATTTGAGCAGAGGTTCTAGGTTATATCCATACATAGTCCTTGGTGAAGTGTCAGTCTCAGAAAAGACCCCTGTGCCCAGATATATTTGGTCCTTGTGGAGCTCCTATCCTTTCCTCGTCATATTAACTCCCCCTTCTTTCATATGATTCCCTGCACTCTGCCACAGGTTTAGTTATGAGTCTTAGTATCTGCTTTGGTACACTGCTAGGTAGAGTCTTTCAGAGGCCTTCAGTGGTAGGCTCTTGTCCTGTTACTTGTTTTCTCCTATATAAAAGAATATTCTTGGAAAAAAATGAATAGTGTTTTCTCACAGTGCCATCTTACGATCACCCAATGGACCAGCTTCTATGAAATGATTCAAGAAATTAGAATAAGTACCATGATTTTCCATGTCTCAGTTAAAACATTAGTATTATAATTCTAAATTCACTGTTTTATATTTATAGTTGAATATGTTATTAAGAGCCTTTTCTTCTATATTAGTACAAATTAAAATGTGCATCATTAGGTCATAGGCAATATTATTGGTTATGAAATTAGATGTGATATCTCTCTTCTTCCCACATTTACAATATTTTGTACTTTGTACCACCTTCTCTTAAGACCCTGTTACCCCCATGTAGCCTACCTTCTATATTATACTTATAAATAATGTCATATTAAATATGTATATACAGCTGTATTCTGCATATAAGAGGAAATGTTCAATATTTTTTCTTTAGGGGGCTTAATATCATCCATTCATTTCTATTCAAATATAAACATTCAACTGGGCACATGCACTACATTTTCTGTATGTTTTTATCTGTTGGTGAGCATTAGCCTACTTCCATACCTTGGATATTGTGATATTGTAAGCAGTGAGTCTGGAAATATATATGTGCATGCAACTCAGCAGTATGCAAACTTTTTTTTAATAATGATTATAAAGAAGCTGTATATGTGGGTCAAATAGTAGTTCTTACCTTTTTAAAGAAGCATGATTCTGATATCTGTAACTGAGCATTACCTGACATTCAAGGCCAAAATAAATGTGTTCATTTTTTACACACATTCTTACCAATATTGCCATTTATTTCCTTAATCATAGCCACGTTTCTCTATGTAGCTTTAATTTGAATTAACATGTGGTCAAGGGAGTTGAACAATTTTTCATATGCTTGGCCATTTCTACTGTTTTTTTTTTCTTTTGAGAAATATCTGTAAATACCAGTTGTGTGTATGAGTGTGGGTCTATTCACATTAATATATGGTGGAGGTTCATGTGTGGATGCATATGTATGTTTATAAAAAGTGTGGGAAGCAGCCCCAGGTGTCATCCCTAAATCACCTTCTACCTGTTGTTTGAGACACATCTCTCCTTGTCCTATAACCTTGATAACTATGCTTACCTAGACTAACTGGTCAGCAAGCTCCCAGGGAACCATCTCTTTCTGTCTCATATATTCCCATTGTTGAGTTTATAGGTGAAAGCCAATGCTTCTCATTTGTATGGGTTATAAAGATTCAAAATCATGTTTTCATGCTTGAGAGGCGAGCTCTAACCAGGGGAGTCATCTCCCTAGACCACATCTCTCCATTTGGTGATTGTTTGATTTGGCCTTTGGTGTTTAACTTTCTTTTCCTTTGGATGCACAACAGATTTTCAATAGCATGCAACACCATTTCCAGTTATTTGGGTTATTTTCAGAGCTACACTTGAGGTAAATGCCTATAGAAATTAATCATATCACAAAGTGAACATTTAAGCTTAAGTATTATAAATCGAACTAGAACTCAGAAATTTAGGTTATTTTCGAAAGTATTTCCAAAATCATTGTGTTTTGATCATTCCTTATTTATACCAAAGTTCTTCTTTCAGTAAGTTCTTTATTCTATAAACCCCTCTGAGAAATAATTTGAGTGACTATGTTACTTCTTTATGTCAAACATTAACACTGTTTCATTGTCAACCTGAGTAATTCTATTCCAAATGTTATCACTAAAATACAGCAATGCTGCTGTGGTTAAAATACAGCCCAAGATCTGGAAGCTATAGTAGATATTTTCATGAGAATAAAGTGCATAGAAATAGGTATTTAATTTTTTAAAGATCAGAGGAGGAAGGAGCTTGGATCTCAAGTACAAGCATTAGGAATGAGAACTGATTATGGCTCTGAAAACTCCCTCAAGATCAGATTTGACTGTATGAACAAACTCCATGTTATTAATCTGTTGTTCAAACAGCAGAATTTTAAAGCTAGTAAGGCTATGTCTATATTTTTGAAATTCAGAAGTCTACATAAGATGTTAGACTGCCTATAAATCTTCATGTCAATAATGATTTTCTTACAAAAAGGAAAAATATTCTTTATTTGATTAATGAGATTAAAGTATTAAGGATTTTTCTTAAGTAAACCTGAAGCTATGTATACATACACTAGAAATTACTTGCTTTACACAAATATAGCCCATATTTCCAAAATATTGAATATCATGTAATTAAACTAAGATTTTTTTCCAAATCAATAATGCTATATTTTTTAATATTATTGTTTATTATTATTAATTACATTTTATTAACTCTGTATCCCAGCTGTATTGCGCTCCCTTATTCCCTCGCAATCCCACCCTCCCTCCCTCAGCTTCTCCCTGCCTCTTTCCAAGTCCATGGATTGGGGAGGACCTCCTCCCCTTTTGACTGGCCCTGTTTTATCAGGTATCTTCAGGACTGGCTGCAAAGTCCTCCTCTGTGGACTAGCAGGACTGCTCCTCCCTTGGGGGGTGGGAAAGTCAAAGAGCCTGCCATTGAGTTCCTGTCAGAGATAGTCCCTGTTCCACTTACTATGTGGAAACCAATTGATTATTGAGCTATCATGAGCTTTGTACGAGCAAAGGTTCTAGGTTCAAGGACCATATATGGTCCTTGGTTGGAGAAACAGTTTCAGAAAAAAACGCTGTGCCCAGATATATTTGGTCCTTGTGGGGCTCCTATCCTTTCCACGTCATACTAACTCCCCTTCTGGCGAAGGTTTGGTTTTGAGTCTTAGTATCTGTTTTGAAATGCTGCTTGGTAGAATCTTTCAGATGCCTTCTGCCATAGACTCCTGTCATGCGTCCAATGTACATCTCATTTGTCTTTCTAAGTGAGGATTGATCATCTTACCCTGTGTCTACTTTCTTGTTTATATTCTTTAGGTGTATAGACTTCAGTATGTTTATCATATCTTGTAGGTCTATATAAGCGAGTATATACCATGTTTGTCTTTCTCCTTCTGGGATACTTCACTCAGAATGATCTTTTCTAGATCCCACCATTTGCCTGCAAATTTCATGATTTCCTCCTTTTTGATTGCTGAGTAGTATTCCATTATGTAAAAATACCACAATTTCTGTATCCATTCCTCCGTTGATGGGCATCTGGGTTGTTTCCAGATTCTGGCTATTACAAATAAAGCTGCTACAAACATGGTTGAGCAAATGTCCTTGTTGTGTACTTGAGCAAATTTGGGGTATATACCTAGCAGTGGTATAGCTGGGTCTTGAGGAAGCACTACTCCTAATTGTCTGAGAAAGCACCAGATTGACTTCCAAAGTGGTTGTACCAGTTTACATTCCTACCAGCAATGGATTAGGGTTCCCCTTTCTCCACAACCTCTCCAGCATTTATTGTCACTTGAGTTTTTCATCTTGGCCATTCTGATGGGTGTAAGGTGAAATCTTAGGGTCTTTTTGATTTGCATTTCCCTAATGGCTAATGAGGTTGAGCATTTCTTTAAGTGTTTCTCTGCATTCGATATTCCTCTACCAAGAAGTCTCTGTTTAGCTCTGTTCCCCTTATGATCTTCTCATTTTATTTCTCCTAAAATACCCACACATACACACACGTGACAGGATTGTTCATGCATATAAAGATAGATTAACTTGAAAGTAAAATATTAGTATACCCTACCTGTCACAGCTTCTGCCAATTCTAAATTTGTTACATTATTTTTACATTTTTGTACTTTTATTTTGATTAGTTTGAATTAGAAGCAGTCCCACCCTGAAATCTGATAGCATCCTAATTGTTTATAAAAATGTGATAACACAAAGTACATATGTCAATGTACTGTTTGAATACAAGTATCTCTTTCTGAATAAATGCTATAGAGACATATGACTTTGGGGTTTGAATCTTGTTCTTCCTAACTTCCTCTACTTCTCTGCTCCTTTCCCTCTTCCTACTCTTCAACCACCACCACCTTCACCCCCTTCTCTTCTGGTCCTTTTTCACAAAATCTTCCTATAAACATGAGCCTTCTGCATCAGGCTGACCCACACATGCCTTACAAGAACTGATCACTTTTAATTTATTTGGGTAATTGGCAGAAGCAAAGGGTCACAGGATTTTTTTCATCTACTATCTCTTCTTTAGAGAAGTGTTTGTTGAGTTTTCTATTAATATAATCTTAACACACCTTCCTATAGCAAGGACTATATGTATAGGAAAGAGTTAATGATATCTGGTATGTTCTTCAGTGGAGTCTGCCTCTCTGTGCGCCCTGCTTGATTTTTCCATCACTTGAGAAAGCATCAAAGAAACATAGATCAAAACTAAGGAGATCATTAATGTAAACCCAACCCTGGCTTCCATGTCACAGTCATAAAACTTGTGTGCAAATTACAATTACATCCTTCCTAATTCAAATGGTAAGTTAGATGAGGAGACAACCACACAGTTCAACCTTGATACAGTTCATAGTTCCTGAAGCATAATAAAAAGCAGACAGAAATAGCATATGAGCAGCCAAGAGTAATGGGAAATTTAAATGCTGGCTGACAGCCTGAAATTTAACTGGAAGGTATGTTAAAGCTTTGTATTATAAGAGTATCTACTTCAGCTGCCTGGTCTCAGAATGAGGAAAAAATGCCTACCATAGTCTGAAAGCTATGCCATGTTTGGACATTTTAAGTGAATATAATATTAATTTATAAACTTCCAGATGCAAGATAAGAATAAAGAGTGTTCATTTCTCAAATATTAGACATTAGACAGCTGAATTCGTTACACAGCTAAATTTCTTTGCTGCTTTTTGCTTTTGGTGCATTGAGTTATTAAAATTATATGTATGTATTTACCTATTTGTCTCATTCTTTCTCTTTGTTGAACTCATGATATTAAATACTCAAGACAGAAATGTCAGCTTATCTAACTATACTTTAAAAACTATAAAATAATCTGTAATTAATTATGCTGATTATGCTCAGACATTATTTTTTGATAAGAATTTATTTTTGATTCTGTGTGTGTATGTGTGTGTTTGTGTGTGTGTGTGTGTGTGTGTATACATTCCAAATGTATGTGGGTTCTGGGAACTAAACATCATTTAGAAAAATCAGCAAGTGTTCTTAGTTGTTGACCCATTTCCCCAAACTTTTGGCCATTAAGTATATATATATCAATACAAAAAACCACTGGAATAGCAGATGAAGTGTTTATCCAGCCAACTCATAAACCAGCTAATAGGGTTCAATTTGATTTTGAATATGTTTGTTTTGAATGTGAACTAGAGACTCATTGAACACCATAATTCTACACTGTTTAATGTATAATATTTTATTGTATTTTACTTGACAAATTCTTTATAATTAACATGTTTTCTGTTATTCGTAATTGAGATTATCTTGGAGAATCACATTTCTTTCAAACTTCAGAAATTTTAGTTTTAGAGGTATAATAAAGGGCACGGGTTTTCAAGGAGATAGAATGTAGAAGACTGTTATGTCTATGTGCATCTGACACTTAGTTGCTTTGGGGATAGACATAATTATAGAAGCACAAAACTGGTAACAGAAAAATGTCCAGAATATAAAATGTATCTGAAGTGCCAGGCTACACTGAAACAAAAACTCATGAAGATGGGTGACATTTCAGAATGTCAGTTTCTATAATCCCCAGGACATCTAGAGACTACAGTAGAAATCACAGACGCAGAAGAGTGACAATAGCAAGTAGAAATAGGGGTCAGGTGAGACATTGATAATGATTTCTAAAGAACTGATTTATATTGTGCTTTAGTCACATTATCATCAAGATAATTTCGTTCCTAAGTATAATTATGTATTCATTTCTTTGAAGAATTAAAATATATGTACTTTTAGTATTAAACCTGAACTACCTGTACTAAAAGATACGAAGCAGTCTGCATTGAGTTAAATCACTGCTTCCCTGTACACTGCAATAGATATTCCTGAAATCATGGTTGTCAAAACAATTCTGAAAATAGTTCTTCTAATACTACCATGCCCATGTGAGATTGCTTTGAAGAGAGAGAGATGGTGGACTGTTTGAGGGGCAAGATAGCGGGAGACACACACGGGCACACACACGCATACATGCAGACATCAGAGACAGAGGGAGAGAAAAAGGGAGGGAGAAAAACAGAGAGAATGGAAACATATACATATGCACGAAAGTATTAGAGGTCAAATTAAACCTAATTGTTCCTTAACAGTCATTCAAGTTGAATTTGAGATTGGATCTTTACTTGGCCTATCACTCACTGAGGAGGCTAAAACTGACCAATCAGCAAGCCCCTGGAATCCACCTGACCTCTTCCTCTCCAAGCATGGGATTACAAATGCGATGTATTCTTTTCTCACCTCCCCCTGGAGGGGGAGGGGTAGCTTTGCCATGCCTGCTTGGTTGTTGCCATGCTCCCCACCATGATAATCATGGAGTTACACACTAAAACTATAATCAAGGCCCCAATTAGATGCTTCTGCTTATAAATTGCCTTGGTCAAGTATTTTCTCAACACAGAAAACTAACTAAGGTACGACTCCATTTCAGGTTAGATACTTTCTGAGGTTGTAAAACACAAGCAAGAGCCCTTCGCAGCTGTGTTTGACTCAAAAGATCAAAATATATTATGTAATTAAATAGTGCTTAGAAAATGTCAGCCTAAAAATTGAGATCAGACAAAATAAATGGTGTCTAATGCCAGGATTACTAGGCCAGGGTGTCAATGTGAAAACAATCTCCAGTACTTAATAATACTGTGCATAATCTACAATCAGCTACCTAAACAGATGCTGCTCTGATTTTTCAGGTTTTCATGTATTATTGACTTATGGAGGAAGTGACTCATGTTTCTTAATAAGTTTTTCAGTCTCAAAATACGTTTTGTATTATAGGACACAATTCTAACGAAATTTGAAATTAATACATGCCCTGAACAATTGCTCACCTCTGAGATAATTGTTGCTCTGTGCATTTACTCTTCCCTGACATGGGCTATGGCCATCTATGTTCCTTCATGGTTTATTGCATCAGTGTTTTAATGTTTCTTGAAAGAAGAATCTAAGAACCAAACAACCTGCAATTACGTGTGTAGTGAGAATTTTTAATTTTTATTTCTTTTAAAAAACACGGAAATGTTCTAGGAATAGACCTCCCCCACTTCCTGCTAAGATGTGGGATTACGAGTCTGCTTTGTAGCAGCTGACTATGATTTGCCTTCTGCTCTGGCAGGGTCATTGTTTGATAGTTGTCAGAATCTGAAGCCTCTCAATCCCTCAAACATACCAGTAGAAACAGTCACAAGGTTAAGTGGCACTGCACTGAGCTGCAACCTCATCTTCCAACCAAGAATAGAATACGTGGGGAAAGTTTAGAGAGAAGAGAGCAAGACAGAAAAAAAAAAATCCATAGTTCATTTTTTTTTTTTTTTTAACAATGAAGACTCAGGAGCCAGATGCAGAGAAAGCACTAGCTGATCTTCCTCCTTGACCAAAGTCTCAGAAGGAAAAAGACTTTCCTTCTCAGCTTTTGTCACAGAAGCAAAAAGCTAAGCACTCAAGAAGCAGAAAAGCTGAAGAGACAAACAGCCAAGAGAAAAACAAAACAAAACAACAACAACAACAAAAAAAAAAAAGCAAGAAAACCTTTTTCCTTCTCTGCATTGTCTTAAGTATCCTTCTCTCAAAGCCCCTCCTTCTGTTAAGCCCTGTCAGCTGGTTACTTACTCCATGCCTCTGGACCTAAGGTTGACTTTATTAAATTCTGTGTACGGAAAGCTATTGGATTAAAGGTGTGTGCTAGGTCAGCCACATCCTAATCACCTGTTTACAATAAAGAAAAAGTTCTTAGATTAAAGGTGTGTCCTTGAACTGAATCACACCAAACAAAAAACAGTTTTTTACAGTTCATAATCCATGGTTCAAACTGGGATCAAGTACCCTGCAAGATAATTGCCACAAAATTTATGTCCACTGAAAGGACAGGAGTCAAGGATGGGTAGATTTTTTTTTTACTCAAAAAATAACTGACTACAGGATAAAGAAAGTTTACAGACCCCTAACATGAATTATTTCATAGAGTATACAAAGAACTAAAGATTATTTTATTAGGTAAAGACTAAAATGAAGACTTGTGTTGTTTGTTTGGCTTTTTAATTTCCCAACTTAAAACATTAAAAGTAATTTTTCAAACAATATCTTATTACCACTGTTTCTCTGCTTCACAACCCATCCCAACCCATACAATTCAATGCCTTTTTATCTTTCTTATTTCGAATTTTCTCTTCATTTTTCTTTATCAGTTTAAGTTATATCTATATTTTATTCTTATTTTCAATATCCATATAATTTATATATTTTTATTCATTGCTTGTGATAAATCCTCCTTCTCTGGATTCTGTATTAATCTCTGCCCTAAGCTTTCCACCAACAGGACTCCAATAATGACGAATTTCAATTTCATTTGTTTTAGTCATGACCCCTTCCAGTCAATGGTAATTTACATAAGTTCATCACAAATATGGTCATTTCCATATAGTTACCTACATCCATATACTGCCAAAGAAGTATCCCCTAGTCTTGTATTGGTGATAGAAGAAATGGACTTAGGCCTAATTATTCAAGGCATTGTTATACATTGTTCTAAATATCATTACTTTTTTGAATTATATATTCCTAAAGAGTATGTCACAGAGGATGTCTTCATCATTAATTAAAACAAGGTCTAACATGGTAAAAAAGCAAACAAACAAACAAACAAACAAACAAACCCCAATATATTTACTCACTGGGAAATGCTGAAAAGAATGTAACTTGGATATACAGTATTAACATAATTTCTTAAAAGGTACCCATAATTGTAAATTATTAAAACTAGTTGTGCCAATAAAAGTCATCTCAGGCAACAAAAACCAAGTGCAGACACAGAAATAAAGAAGTGAGACAACAAATCAAGGTAACTTGAAAAGTTATTGACTTTGCACCTGGGTATCATCATTTTTAGATCATGAGATAACTGTGCAATAATAAAATAGAAATCAAATGTAATACACCTAAAGTCCTAGCACATGGGAGATGAAGGCAGTAGGAGTGCCACAACTAAATGCCATTCTTGGCTACATAATAAATTCTAGACCACCCAGGTTATAGAAAGACCTAAAGAAATAAAAACAGAATTCCAAATGAAGACATAGAGAGGTGTTTGAAGCAATCACAGAAGCTTTCCTCTGGATTGGAAAGAAAATTTTCCAATTCTAGTGATTTTTGAAGCCCCAGCCTACTTTCATTAATTTTTAATCACTTTTAACTTTGGACTTCTTTGATTCTGATCTAGTTGGAAACTACAGTGTTACATCACTATAAACTGACTTTCAGTATTAAAAATATAACCAAATTTGAAATTTTTTATTCATTCTTTGTAGTCTGCAAAATACAATTGAATCTGATAGCAACCTGTATTATACTGTGGACCACTGAAAATATCTCTTTTCTTTTTCATAAACTCTAGGTCAAATAGTTTGATAGCTTATCATTTAGCATGCCATCCCTATTTTTGCTTTTCCTGCATATTCTCCAATTAATGCTTAATTTTCAAAAAATAAGTTACAATCATAAATACAACAATACAAGAATCCAGGTTTCTTTAGACTTTTCCTTGAAATCTTATATGAGGACTAAATGATAAATGCATAGATTTTTTTTGTATACTACCTACAATCAACAATATTTGACTTGTTTCATGCTTAAATAGAAATTTGGGTAAATTGGCACTTTGATAAATATGAAATAATTGTATGCAATTATTTAATATTTCAGGGTGTAATAACAGATGCTAAACTCTTAAAACAGAGCAACATACTCTACAGTCTATACTCTTCAACTGGGAAAGATCTATGTATTATTGGTTTTCACTACTGAAATTTGTTCATAGTTTTTTTCAAATTCACATAAGGTTGATTTCCAGAGATCTCAGTTTTCACAGCAAGACTGAAGAGAGGAAGAAATAAAGGTAAAAAGTGAGAAGAAGCAAAATCTCTTTTGCATCATTCTTGTTCTGAGAAGTGTTTAAATCATCACAGTAAATAACATTTCACTCTATTTTTAGTCAATTAATGAGTGCATATTTCCTGATGGCTTCACCCTGGAGCCCTATCCAACTTCATCATTGCAGAAAGCTTGCCAATGTAATATGGGCTAAGCAAAGAAATTAGAATGCAGATGATATCGGCTTAATCTTTCTTTATCAGTTGTCATTCTTTCTGAAAATTCATGCAGTCTCCTTGATGCAGATTTTTAAATAATGACAAGCAATCATGGATTCATTCCAAGATGTGGTGGGTTGTCTTATGTATCCTTACCAAGAGAATATTTGAAGTATTTTTTTCTTCTGAATTCTGCCTGTAAGAGACATCTTAGCAATTACACTGATGATTCAGAAAACAGCACAAGGCAAAACAATTCATTTGAAAACTTGCAAAGATGCTGAGACTGATGATTGTTTAAAATATATAATCCATATTCAGTGAGAGCCTCACACATGCCTGCACAGCACCTAGTATAGAGATGTTTGTATAGACAGATGAACCCTGGTTCTGTAGTCAAAATTCCAATTGATAAAAACATGATGCTAAAGCAATAAGATGAAGGAGGCTTAGACTGTGCATTTGGTTGTACTTTATTGGAATTCTTCTAGAAAACAGTGCTATAAGCTTCTGAAATAAAACCACTGTGTTTTAACTCTGATGAATTTAAATAAAATTGTAGAAAAATTTACAGTATCACAAATACTAATTAATTCTGAAGTGTGTGTATGTGTGTGTGTGTGTGTGTGTGTGTGTGTGTATGAATGGCACATGTGCACGAGTTTTCAGGTATTTTGACAAATGTGTGCAGTTGCATGTGAAGATCAGAGGTCAATGCCTATTGTCTTCTTTAATCTCTAGACTTTTTACTTTTTGAGATACTCACTCTCACTATATCTTGAAGCTAATTAGTTAGGCTAGCCTGGGCTAAAGGGACCAATTGTCTCAACACTACAAGCCAGTACCAGGGTTACAGTCAAATGCATCTTCACTAGCATTTACATAAATTTTAGATATCTAAACACAAACCTTCCCATCATTCCTAACATTAACTTTAATGAATGAGTATATGTAAACAACCACTGAGAATAATTTTTAATATTGAAATGTGATAATCCAAAAGTAAATCTGTTTTCTTATATTGGTTTAAATTTTTTTTTGAATTAGCTGTTGAGACTTTCTAGTAAGCCATTAAAGGCACAGATGACTACTTACCTCTTACCAGGACTGCAATTGATTTGGTGAGAGAGTCACAGCAATGTTTACTGCCTTTGAATCTCACTTTTCTCATTCATCAAATGATAGGGGATGACCTATC
>NW_026585689.1:8158766-8171369 GCF_907164565.1 Psammomys obesus | reverse complement strand
GAGAATAATTTAAAAAAAAATGAGTGATTGAGTGTCTTGGCTCACCAATAATATAATAAGCAAGTCTAGGTCAGGAACCCTAGCTTTTACTTTCTTTTATTCTCCATAGTGCTGAGTGCACTAATGGAAGTAATCAAATGATAGGAAAGTGTGCTGCTATTTCATATCATTAGGGACTAGTAGAAGTCAGCGTAATAAAGAAGCTGGGGTTGAGCCCTTAATGAAAACAATTTCACTTAAAAAAAAAAAACAAACAAACAAATACCTACTACCTGTCTCTAATATTCCAAAAGAACATCATTATTATAGTCTTTGTCTTCATTCAGCATTAAGAAATCATTTTACCAGGCCTTTTTGTATATTGGGAATTTATATTTTTAAAGAAGGAACGCAAGCAAACTGACATGAATCCTATCTTATGCTAACTGTGGTTGATCATGTTTGTGGGGAAATCATCTGGCAGTTCTTGTTTGCCACAGATACAATCTTTGCTTTGAAATTTTTTCAGTTGTGTAAGACCAAACATGTGTTTTTAAATTTAGCTCAACAAGCTATGATAACACTTGCTAACGTATACTTCTTATCCTAATGTCCAAAGAGTAAAATTCTATGATGCGATTACAGTTGAAGTGCTAGAGACTGAGTGCTGGGTGAGAGTTGAGCTTAGGCCTTCTAGGGAAGAATCTCAGTACAACTGCCGGAGGAACCAACTATGAGTTCGGTGTGGCTCTCTTCTTTCCATAGGCATCCTGCAATCATAAGGTCTAAAAACAAACAGCTTATTTCATTGAAGCTGTGAGATTTCAGCTCAGTTCTCAGCACAATATGTGTCAGTTTGGAGATAAAGTAAAAATACAACATACTTGCTTTGGAAAGATCTTTTTGTGGACTATGTAAAGGTTGTCTTTGTATTATGCAAACGCTGAGCTCTGTGCCAGCAGAGATCTGAAACAAGACAGACTTCGGTATTGTTATTCTTATGACTGCATCATATTTTTGTAAACACTCCATTCATCTCCTTCTGAATGATTTAATAAAAAGCTGAATGGCCCATAGCAAACTGGAAAGGCGGGACTTCCTGGCAGAGATATGAATGCTGGAAAAAAATGAGGTATGGGAGATTCTCCAGCCTGACATGGAAGAAGAAAGAGATGCTATTTGTGTAAGAAAATAACAAGCCATGTGGCAGAGCATGGATCAGTATAAAGGGGTTAATTTAAGTTATACAAGCTATTTGGAAAGGAGCCTGAGCAATAAGGCCTAAACATTGATAATTAATAAAAACCCCAGTGTCACTACTTGGATGGCTGGTTGATCAAGACAGTACTTTGATGTGCTGGAAAAATCACTGTGCAAACTCCTGCATGCAGATCCATTTAAATTCCAAGGGACACCTTTGCTCCTGAACTTGCCAAACCAAATGGCACCAAGACTAAATTTTATAAAGAGTTCAATTTAAAGACTATACCATTACAATATTAAGGCTGACAGATTGAATCACTGATAGATAAGTCTATGCCAAATTATTCAGTTACTTCCATGATCATTGTTGCAATGGTATATTTATACTTCAGTTACTTTTATAGTAAATTCAGAACAAACTTTGCTCATGTGTGGTTAAAAAAATGAAAATCAGAAACAAAAATATATTTTTTTTTATTCTCAAGAAGCAAACGCTTTCTAGGTTTTAAAAATCATAATCAAAGTAAAATGATAATGTTGCTATTGTCAGAGGCATAATGAGCCTAGCTCTGTTCAGAAAGTTGATTTACCAAGTAAGAGCCAGACATGGTGGCACATGCCTCTAACACTGCCATCTGGGAGGTAGAAGCAGGCACATCACATGATCTAGGTTATCTTATCCCGTCTTCATTTTGAGATGAATGTAAGCCTGGGTTACATGAGACTATGAGAACTTGTCTTATAAACTCAAATTGAAATGTATCAAATAGTCCTTGGTTGAAGTATTGGTTTCTGCAGGGCTCCCTAGGCTCAGATTTTTTGGCTCTGTTATTCTCCTTGTGGAGCTCTTGTCTCCTCCAGGTCTTTCTGTCTCCCCCTGCTTCCACAAGATTCCCTGCACTCTGTTCAAAGTTTGGCCATGAGTCTCAACATTTGCTTTGAAACTCTTTTCTTTCTGTTTTTTTAAGTGATTTTTTATTTTTAAATTTTTTTATTTTTTTATTAATTGCAGTTTATTCACCTTGTATCCCACCTGTAGCCCCCTCCCTCATCCCCTCCCAACCTCACCCTTCTTCTCTCTTCTCCTCCAATGTCCCTTCTGAAGTCTACTGATAGGGGAGGTCTCCCTCTTCTTCTATCTAACCCTAGCCTATCTGCTCACTTTGTCAGTCTATGAACTAATAACTCTTTCAGTAATTCATTAGCTTTTCACATTAAATCCTTTCTAAAAACACATTATTTACACAGTAAATAATGCAGTTGAGGTGGGTAATTTGTTAGGTATTGGAGAACAGGCCTGCAGTCCCACATCTGGAGAAGTGGAAGCAGGAAGATCATGAGTTTGAGGCAAGGCTAGGTTATATAGTGAACTTAGCACTGCATGTAGACTGTAGAGGAAGATCCAGACTCAAAGAAAACTGAAGCAAACAAGAAGATGCTCTAATGCAGTAAAACTATATAGAGCAATATAGATTACAAATGCAACCATTCTAAGAAATGAATATGCATCAAGCATTCAGCTGTTTTTTTTTTTTTTTTTAAGGAAATATTATTGAAAGACCATCAGATTATTTTCCTTCTTTATTCTTGTAACATGAATTGCTGACTGGAGTCTTAACAGTTATGTTTTTTTTTTAATCTTTTGGGAAATCTAAATAATAAATTATGTGCCTCTCCTTCAGAAAGAATTTACCTGTATTTTATTTTACTAATCCTAGTACTGTGTAAACATCTCAGCATTTCACTTTGAGTCTAAAAAGCCAAAAAAAAAAAAAAAAAAAAGCAGCACAATAATAGATTTTTCCATAAGAGTTAATATACAAGGAAAGGAAGAAAGCTGTTACGGTTATATCTAGAAGCATTTAATAAAAAACAGTATAATGACAAAACAAGCATTTGATATAGTGTTGAGATCATTCATTATTTATAAGAAAGATGCAGGGTTTATTCCAGCACACAAGAAAAATCATAGCTGCAAAAATAATCAAGTGTGTTAAAATGTAATTAAATTCCAATTTAAGAATGACCTTTGCAGTTAGAAAAATTAAATAGAAAATTTTAAGTCCAGGATTGCTTGTGAACTGTTATGCTGGAATCCTCATAGATTCCTTAGAAACATATAGATGGCTAATTTTATAGCATTCTGCAGCCAGTGGATGGTTTCATTGGCTAACTCTTCCTTAAAAGTTTACTAAATTAAATGAAATTTCCTCTATTTAATTTACCTGTGCTACTGTTCAATTTTTGTCTTTGCATCATTCTGAAACATGTACTTTTATAAATTTATCTGATAATAACCCAAATAAAAATATAATTTCAAAATTATTTAGAAACTTTCCTTTTTTATTATTTATTACAATTTATTCACTTTGTATCCTGGCTCTAGCCCCCTCCCTTATCTCCTCCTGGTCTGCCCTCCCTCCTTCTTCCCTCCTGTGTTCCCCCCCAGTCTCATCTCCTACTATCTAAACCCAGCTTGTCAAGTCTCATCAGGACTGTATGGATCCTTCTCTCTCTGTGTCCTTGTTAGGCCACCTCACTAGTGGGAATCGATCAAAGAGCAGGCAATGGAATACATGCCAGTGACTGTTCCTACTTCCATTACTAGGGAACCCCTATGGAGACTGAGCTGCTCATGGGATACATCTGTTCAGGGGGTCTAGGTCCTCTCCATACTTGGTTGTTTGTTGATTCATCAGTCGTTACAAAACAAACTTTAAAATAAAATTTAAAAAAAAATGTTGTGTACATACTTACCTTTCAGTTTATGATATATGTGCCTGTGTGTGTTTGCCTGTGGGGTGTCTGTATGTATTATAATATGTGCATGTGTACATAAGTATGTGTACAAATGTGGAAGCTGGAGGTTGACCTTAGGTATCTTCCCCTATAGCCATTTACCCTATTTTAGAGACAGAGTTTCTCCTATTGAATCTGGGGTAGCTTTTTTTGGCTAGATTGGCTGACCAGGGGATGTGAAGACTCTTGACTCTGTGCTGTTAGCACTGAGCTTACAGATAAGTAACGTGACAACTGTTTTTTTCAATTGTTCCTGGAAATTTGAACTCAAAATTCATGCTGTGTAAAAACACTTCCATAGTACACACTCTTCCCAGTCAATAAATGTCTTTTTCAGTGTCCTAATTCAGTGCTACCCAATCTGAAATAGGATTAATGACACTGGAACTCTTGTTCTAGTACCTTCAAATCTTTGAGTGTTACTGAACAATAAAGGTGTTAGCTACATTACACACAGTAGATGGAGGTATCCAGGGAGCTGACTGGAAACGAAAACACAGCCATTTTCCTCATGCATCATTTTCACGAGGATCTTAACCTAATTATAATAAAATAATAACACCTTTGATAAAAGCTTGTATTATGTTTTAATGTTATTATGCAATTCTATATAAAGTTTCAGTTCTTCTTTCCCTTCAATTTATATATAATTGAAGATGTGATTTGGATCAGCATGGAAGAATAATAGGTATTTTATTATGTATAGAAGTTTTGAGAATATGTTTTCCTAATTTGGACACTATTCATTTACAGGAGATACAAAATGTAGATCTCTGAAAGCTTACCAAACTAAAAATAAGAAAAAGTGATTTTCAGGAAATTTTTCATATAGATTTTGGCTACATAAATTCAGTCAGTGAGAAAAAAAAATGAACTGGTTCAAGAACAATCTAACCAGTTAGAAATATTTGAGATTTCTTCACTTTCCAAATATTTGAGTCTTTTCCAAGAAGTTTAGTAGTTTGGCAAGAAAAACTTATATGTGGTTTTACAAGAATTAATGTGTGTGTGTGTGTGTGTGGGTGTGTATGTGTGTGTGTGTGTTATACACTCTTTTTTGTCTGTCCAGAGCAGAAGTGAATCCATCATAAACTTACCTTGTATAGAGGAATGTGGGAAGATTCACTTGTAATATTGTCCTAAGCATCACAATGTTGGGTTTTCACAATAGTGAGGGAGACTCTTTAAGTGAAAGCAATTAAAATAGCTGCATTGTGCGGCTAAGAGCTGATTCTTCTTGAAATGATGTGAGAAGATGTTGATGGAATTTAAAGTGATGTTCTCACTTTTGTTTGATTTGGTGTGAGATGTGATGCCTCCCAGGGATTTCTTCATTGACCTTGATAGTTGATTCCATGAATTGAATTATTTTATTTATTTATTTTTGGTGTATCAAGGCCAAGGTCCACCAGATGTCAGTACAATATAAATAATCCAAATTCTTTTATTTAAAAGTTAAATACAGAAGAAAAACTAAAACTGACACAGAAAGAGCCATTTTACTGAATTTTTAAAGTTTTACCTCTGGCTAACCGAAGGAGAGATTGTAAAACTGGTCAGGATAAACTCTAATATGATTTTAGAATAATTTACTTCTAACAGGGCTCCTGTTAACATTAATGTAGGCTGATAAAGCTGATTTTGTATTTCTCCTTCTGCAGTTTCATTAGCATTCAGTTGTAGTGTTTGCCAGATGACTTCCTTATTCTCTGATGGTTTTATTCATTAACATTTCCGCATTGTGATTTTCTCTTCATTATTTTTCTACAGGAAACAGAAAGGAGGCAAACCATGAGAGCACTGTATTCCCTGACATGTTTGTTTACTTGATCACAGCTAAACTAAAGGTTAATATGTGTGACACCTGCCGGCAGTGAGTCAGTTTCTTTATGCTAAGACTTGCCAAAAGCACTTTAAAATATTTTTGAAGCTAAAATTTTTATTCTAAACAATGCTTGGTTACTTTATTAATGTGCTTTCACACACACAAACACAAACACACACAAACACACACACACACACACACACACACTCCAAAAAAGCAGGAAAACAAATTTGACTAGAAAAAAACCTTTTACCAAGTTGGTCTTTGCCTGTATGTTTCTGGGTTCTTTGAGTGTCAAAGCCAGGACATGGGGTTTGTTTCCACTGTTTAGCATCTTAAAAACTTTCTTAATGCCTTATACTGAGTCTTCTTCTTTTCAATATATAGCCACTCAAGCATTAATACACTTTTTTAATTTCAATACCCATGACTTATAATACCTAGTGTGATAGAGACTGACAGAATTGAAGGACAAGACATGGATCATAGAAAATAGTACTATCCTGCAGGCTGGCACCTCTCCATTTAAGAGGAGGCAAGCTAAGAATCTGACACAGATGAATATTCAGACCTTCCTTTTTAAATAAATATTTCATTACTTCATATGTGGGGATATTTTGACTGCAGCATGTCTGTGCATGCCTGGTGCCAATCAGGTTAGAAGAATGCTTTTGATCCCCTGACACTGGAGAAGGTTGGGTGCCTCTTTGTGAGTGCTGTGAATCCAATATGGGTCCTCAGACAGAGCAGCCAGTGCTTTTAACCACTGAGCCACCTGTCCAGATCCTCAGGTGCTCTTTTGAACTGTTCGCTATATTTCTTTCTTGGAAAAATAGAACTTTTGTTTCATAACAAATTAACTTTTCAGAAGTCTGTAACTGTCTTGAAATATAACATTTATTTCCTTTATGCAGGAATATGCATTTGAGTTTGATAATAAGTAGACACGGATTAGAATTTTTTTAACTTTAAAATTGTTGTTAATTTCTTCTGGTGGCAAGTGATTTCAAGATGTCCCATTAACCTACATTGCCTCCAGACACCTTCAAGACAGGTGGCTGATATTTTTGTTTGTTTGCTTGTTTTTTATTTGTCATTAACTCAGCTAACATAGTTTGCATGCTTTACTTTTACTATTCTGTAAGCCTCAGTCTTTTTCTTTCTTCTGTTATTGTGATATATGTTCTCAGTAAAACATTACTTTATATTTATAGACATTGATTAATCTCCATCAGGTAGTAAATAAACCCCAACTTACTTCAATTATTAAAAAAAAAAAGTACATTTAAGTGAGGTAACCCAGAAGCAGAATGACATACATGATATATACTCACTTGTAAGTTGGCACTAGCCAGTTAATATAGGCTAAACATACTAAAATCTATAGCCCTAAAGAAACTAAACAACAAGGAGGACCATAGGGAAGAAACTTAATCCTCATTCAGAAGTGCAAACAGGACAGGCATCGAAAATAGAAAACAGGCAACAGGACAGGAGCCTTCCACAGAGGACCTCTGAAAGACTCTACCCAGCAGGGTATCAAAGCAGATGCTGAGACTCTGCCCAAATTTGGGAAGAGTGCATGGAATCTTATAAAAGAAGGGGGAGATAGACCTGGAGGCGTCAGGAACTCCAGAAGGAGAGCAACAGAGCTAAAATATCTGGGCTCAGGGAGGCCTGCAGAGACTGATGAATCAACTGAGGACCATGAATATGGAGGATCTAGACCCCTGTTCAGATGCAGCCCATGGGCAGCTCAGTCTCCATGTGGGTACCTTAGCAAGGGGAGCAGGGGCTGTCTCTGACATGGGTTCACTGTCTCTGACAGTGGCAGGCTCTTTGATCACCTCCCCCTGGCCAGGTGGTCTGACTAGGCTACAGAGAAAGAGGAACCAGACAGTCCTGATGAGACCTGACAAGTTAGGGTCAGATAGTTGGGGAGGAGGCCATCCCCCATCAGTGGATTAGGAGAGGGTCATAAGGGGATAAAAGGGAGGAAGGGTGGGTCTGGGTAGAGATGACAGAGGGGCTACAGCTGGGATACAAAGTGAATAGTTTAAAAATACAAAAGCCACAACTAGATTTGAGCTTCCTAACATTTAATAAATAATGAAAAATCAGACAAAAATTAAGAATATAAACTATTTTGTATTTTAAAATATTTTATTTTAAAGTAATTATTATTTTAAAACGTTCCTATTTTAAATAATTTTATTTTCATAAATAGATATTTTTAATATGATAAAATTATTTACATGAAAATATTAACAATAAAATCTGAATATTATAAGTCTAGACAAAAATTAAAGTCTAGAAATGGATTCTGAATACAAAGTTATTTCCTCAAAGGATATTAGTAGTAGAACGCATTAATATATTTTGCTGTGTCTAATGTTTATTATATGAATAAGTTGCAGTTTATAAATATCACATATCCCGATATTTAATGCTACCTGAAAGAGTCGTCTTTAAATAACATGAATGCTTTTTACATATATATCATTTTCAAAATACAAAACTCCCAAACATTTCCATTCATTTAAATAGATACATGCATTGTCAGCAATACTCTTGAGCAATGATCAAAATATGATAAAATCCAAGTAAAAGGTCATACATACTGTTATAGTTAAACTCAGTCTCACACACACAAAATGCACACACATAGACAGGTGTGCACACACAGGTGCATACGCAGGGATGAATGTGAGAGAATTGTGAAAAGGAAGGGCTTGGATTGTAGGGATATGGGATGGGAGAGGATTGAAGTGAGAGAAGTCACTATGAGCTGTGTGCACATATGAAATTATCTAAGAAAAAGTCTACTCAATCATGAAAGACCTCTGGTGAAGAGAGTAAGAACAAAATAGGCATGACTTCTATGAAGTCTTGAGACAAAAAAAAAAAAAATTTTCTTTTAAAGATATTTAGTGAGAGCAAGAAAGTCTATTAAATCCATTTAAATTCTAGATATTACAATAAACCACACTCTTCCTGTTTCAAATAACTACACATCAAAATTTATTAACAAATTTGTTGTGTTTATGAAAGATGAATATTTTATGTACCTGAATAAGTTCCCTGCACAGAATCACAATTCCATTATGTTTATCATATCTTGTAGGTTTATATAAGCGAGTATATACCAAGTTTGTCTTTCTCCTTCTGGGATACTTCACTCAGAATGATCTTTTCTAGATCCCACCACTTGCCTGCAAATTTCATGATTTCTTCCTTTTTGATTGCTGAGTAGTATTCCATTGTGTAAAAATACCACAGTTTCTGTATCCATTCCTCCGTTGATGGACATCTGGGTTGTTTCCAAGTTCTGGCTATTACAAATAAAGCTGCTATGAACATGGTTGAACAAATGTCCTTGTTGTGTACTTGAGCAAATTTTGGGTATATACCTAGGAGTGGTATAGCTGGGTCTTGAGGTAGCACTACTCCTAGTTGTCTGAGAAAGCACCAGATTGACTTCCAGAGTGGTTGAACCAGTTTACATTCCCACCAGCAATGGAGGAGGGTTCCCTTTTCTCCACAACCTCTCCAGCATGTGCTATCACTTGAGTTTTTCATCTTGGCCATTCTGATGGGTGTAAGGTGATATCTCAGGGTCGTTTTGATTTGCATTTCCCTAATGGCTAATGAGGTTGAGCATTTCTTTAAGTGTTTCTCTGCCATTCGACGTTCCTCTTTCGAGAATTCTCTGTTTAGCTCTGTTCCCTATTTTTTAAGTAGATTACTTGGTTTGTTGCTTTTCTGCTTCTTTAGTTCTTTATATATACTTGATATTAGCCCTCTGTCAGATAAAGGGTTGGTGAAGATTCTTTCCCAATCTGTAGGCTGTCTATTTGTTTTGATGACAGTGTCTTTTGCTTTACAGAAGCTTTTCAGTTTCATGAGGTCCCATTTATTGATTGTTGCTCTTAGAGCCTGTGCTGTTGGTGTTCTGTTCAGGAAGTTGTTTCCTGTGCCAATGAGTTCTAGGCTGTTTCCCACTTTTTTTTCCAACTGATTTAGAGTATCTGGTTTTATGTTGAGGTCCTTGATCCACTTGGACTTTAGTTTTGTGCAGGGTGATAAATATGGATCTATTTTCATTTTTTTGCATGTAGACATCCAGTTGGTCCAGCACCACATAATGAAATCTACACACCTAAAGAAGATATTCAAGAAAGTGGACACAGGCAAAGGTGATTAATCCTCATTTAGAAAGACAAATGGGATGTGCATTGAACGTATGACAGGAGTCTACCACAAAAGGCATCTGAAAGACTCTACCTAGCAGTGTTTCAAAGCAGTCACTAAGATTCATAACCAAACCCTCGGCAGAGTGCAGGGAATCATATGAAAGAAGGGAAGTTAGTATGATATGGAAAGGATAGGAGCTCTACAAGGACCAAATGTATCCGGGCACAGAGTCTTTTCTGAGACTGACACTCAACCAAGGACCATCTATGGATATAACCTAGAACTTCGGCTCGGATGTGGCCCGTGGTAGCTCAGTAACCAAGTAGTTTTCCAAAGTAAGGGGAACAAGGACTATTTCTAACAGGATCTCAAGGGCAGGCTGTTTGACCCCCCCCCCCCAGGGGAGGAGCAGTCTGTTAGGCTACAGAGGAGGACTTTGCAGCCAGCCCTGAAGGTACCTGATAAAACAGGATCAAATGAAAGGGGAGGAGGTCCTCCCCTATCAGTAGACTTGGAAAGGGGCAGGGAGGAGACCAGGGAGGGAGTGCGGGGTTGGGGAGGGAATGAGGGAGCGGGATACAGCTGGGACACAGAGTTAACAAAATGTAACTAAAAAGAAAAATAAAATTAAAAAAAGAAAAAAAAAGAATCACAATTCCGCAACATTCTATACGTAAAAATGCTTGGTGCTAGCATTGCCGTGAATGAAAGCACTATGCACTTACATGTTTGTACTTCATGTGACATAGAACTCGTGCATTTAGCCTCCTTTGTTTTCTGGCTACATACAGTCTTAGACTGGAAAACATTTCTATAACTTAAATGTTTTCTAGACCAAATTCTTTCCTGATAAAAATTCCTCAGAAAGACAAATCAGGTAATTCAACTTCAGTGTGTCTTACCATGTTAAATCATAAGGCAGGTATTTTCCATTTAGGTAATAACACTTATAATACATGATTTGTTTCTCAGTTAATGTGATGGTGATGGAAACAATAACCAAAATGTGAAAAACAATTTTTAGTAAACACATATATTCTATGAACTCTCATGAAAAATGAAAATATGCATCAAACAATCAATAAATATAAATCCAAAAGATAAACAGCTACTTCAGTTAGAGAGCTCTACTGTGTTGACAGAAGCCTGATCTACTGAAAGTTCTACCCTGCCCTTTACTCAGCAGGAACACGTAATTACAACAGCTAAAATTACAGAAGAAAGGAGTGGAATGGTTCAGCTCCTGGGAGCCAAATAAAAACAGCAGCTCTGACCTTTAAGTCTGTAGTGACTGTATGAGCAGGGGTTCATCTCAACACAAGGAGCTTAAAAAGATTAAATTCATTTTTAATATATTTCAGGTATCTGGATTGTATGATCATTTGCATTCACAATGAATAAGCAAAAAGTCTAAGGTGGTTTATCTTCACATGTTCATTGGAATCCTGTAAAGAGTGTAATGAATTTGGAAATGGTATACAAAAACATAAGCTACATACATTCACACAAACACACATTTTTACTATTCTGTCATCCAGCTTTTAAAAATGGTTTAATATATGGGAAGAGAGAAGCGATCAGTAAATGTAGTGTGTACATAGATAAGACCACTTCACTTAACAGCATGCTTCGTCCTTATTGTCAGTGTTAACAACAAGCAGCTACTAGTAGCCATTTCACATCAAGGTTTGCACAAAATGAAAGAGCCAGGAGCAAAGATCAAAGGTAATCAGAACTCTCATGTATTGTGTAAAAATATCATTATGTTGTGTCCTGTCACTCAATGTACATAATTAAGTGCAGTGTAAATACCATGACAGTAGCATTTCATAAACAGTGAACACACTAGCCACCACCAAAGAGAAAATGGACTAAACATGCCGTGATTGGTACAGACACTTTCTTTTCCTTCTTTTTTTTTTTTTGGCATAATATTTTTGTCTTGGGGAATTTCAGAGCATGCACCCCAATCACACTTATTTCCCAGTCATTCCATGTTCACTCTCCACACTGCGACCTCACCCCACAAAAAAAAAAAAAAAAAAAAAAAAAAAATTAAAAGCAAACGAACAAAATAGTAACAAGCAAACAAGTCAAATTTGTGTTATATGTAAGTACACACTGGAGCATGGTCAAACCCTCAGCAGCTTGTCCCTTAAAACAGAACTGAGCAGTGGTGGTACAGACACTCTATGATTGGCAAATTAAATTCTGAAAATGAAAGCATGTCAACTATGTCCTTTTGCTCTTTCCCTCTCCCACCCTCCTTTTTTCCACCTTCTCTCACTTTCACCCCCTACTCTCCATTTTACTGATATAATACTGAAAAAAAAAAAAACAAATTAACAATTCTCTTGCATTGCATACACTTTGATGCTTTTATTAGTTACATTTCTTGTTGCTATGCCAAAATGACTTGACAAAATAACTTAAGACAGGAAGGGTATGATTTGGCTTGCATTTTCAGGGTGCCATTCATCATGGAGAATAAGTAACAGGAAAGTCATTTTACGTCTGTGGTTAGAGGTAAGAGAAAGATGGAAGCTCTTGCTCAGCCCTTCCTTCCTTCCTTCCTTCCTTCCTTCCTTCCTTCCTTCCTTCCT
>NW_026585689.1:8144341-8158756 GCF_907164565.1 Psammomys obesus | reverse complement strand
CTTCCTTCCTTCCTTCCTTCCTTCCTTCCTTCCTTCCTTCCTTCCTTTCTTCCTTCCTTCTTTCCTTTTTCTTTCTTTCTTTTCTTTCTTTCCTTTCTTTCTTTCTTTCTTTCTTTCTTTCTTTCTTTTTCTTTTCTCCTTCTTCTTCATTATCATTGTTAATTTTCATCCTTATCATCATTATTTACAATTTATTCAGGTTTCATCCCTGTTGTAATACCCTCCTTCATCATCTCCCCATTCAACCCTTTCTTCCTCTTCCTATTCTATCTCTTTCCCTGAGTCTAATGATTCAGAAGTTCTCCTCTCCTAAGGTCTGACCATAGCTTATCAGGTTACATCAGGACAGCCTGGATCCTCTCCCTCTGTCTGCTGGCTAAGTCTTCCCATCTGGGACAAGTGATCAAGTGGAAGACAACTGAGTTCATGTCAGAGACAGCCCCTGCTCCCCTTACTAGGATACCCACATGGAGACTGAGCTCTCTATGGGCTACATCTGAGCAGGGGTCTAGGTCCTCTCTCTGCATAGTCTTTGGTTGATGCATAAGTTTTTGCAGTTCCCCCTGGGCCCAGCTATTTTTTGTTTGTTTGTTTGTTTGTTTGTTTGTTTTTGGCTTTGGCTTTGTTGGTCTTCTTGTGTGACTCTTGTTTCCTGTTCTTTTATATCCTCCTTCTTCCATAAGACTCTGTGCTCTGTCTAAAGTTTGGCTGTGAGTTTTTGAATCTGCTTCAATGATCTTCTGGGTGGAGTCTTTAGAGGACATCTGTGGTAGGCTCTAGCCCTGTTCCCTCTCTTATGCCTCTTCCAGTGGTATCCTTTTGTTTTTTTGTTTTTTGTTTTTTGTTTTTTTTTTTCCTTTCTAAGTAAGAATTAAGCATCTTTCCTAGGGTCCCCCTTGTTGTTTAGCTTCTTTAGGTCTGTAGATTTTCGTATGTTTATCCCATATTATATGGCTAATATCCACTTATAAGTGAGTATATACCATGTGTGTCTTTCTGCCTCTGAGATACCTCACTCAGGATGATCTTTTCTAGTTCCACCCATTTGCCAGAAAATGTTATTCAGATATAATAATAATAATAGAATCGGTGTTACTATGGGTAACTACTATCCATGTGTTTGTATGTTGTATTCATGTATGTGCATGCATATGTGTGCATGTGTGTATGTGAATGTGTTTGTGCATGTACATACATACCTATGTGTAAGTATGTGTGTTTGTGGTTTCTTTATTCACTGAAGTTCACAGGGCATAGGCATCTCAAAATAACAAATATATTTTATTTCCTTTTTTTTTTTTTTTTTTTTTGGCCAGAAGGCCACTATGAGAATAAAAATTGTGTTTGCAAATAGTTATTTGAGCCCTAAACAAACATAGCCTATTAGGATTATGTATAGCACATATGTTACACTGTAAATCTGTAAAGGCTGATGCTCTTTTTAAATCAGTCAAAAGTATCCTCTAATGCTACAGTTGATAGAAAGAGAAATAGTGTTTATATTTCCTTCTATTTACTTGTAGCCAGAAAATTTCTCAAGTGCATTTTGTCATATTTCTTTGTTATCATTTATAAATTTGGACATCAAATTCTTGGAATAAGTGATGAGTATTCTAGGCAAATAAAGATAATTTAAAAATAAATAATGTTTTTCATGATATAATTTCAACCTTGAGCTCTGAGATTGATAAAAGGATAATTTCAAACTTGAGTTGTGAGACTGATAAAAGGAACATCAAGAACAGAGAAAGGTGAAAGTTGTTGAAAACAGATGATTTTTTGCAGAAGTAGAAAATAATTACCTGCAATATTCAAATGTTAAATTATCAGTAATGGTTTGTATTTTTTTTCAAAGCTAATGTTGTCATTTATGATTGAATATAATAAGATGTTTTATATCAATGTAAGTTTTTAAAATAAATAATTCTATCAAAGTGATTCAGTAGTATTAAATTCAAAGCGTTAATATATTCCTAAAGAAAAATTGAAGGCTTATGAGCAGAATAATGTGTTCACTTGATAGAAAGAAATTCCAAATTGAATTGTTTCCTACTTTGAATGATATTTATATATTCATTTGTAGAAGTCATTAAGTCTTGGCCTCATAGCACAACGGTAGTGTGTCTGGACCCAGAAATCATTAATTCTTAAACATATTTCTTTTCACAGAAGCCATTAATATCAAATATTTTAAAATACTACACCGTTTTTATTTACATTTTATTTTACTATGTGTATGGTTTTAAAATATATATTATAAATACAAAAATATATAAATTAAGTACTAAAAACAGCTTTTATGTGGTTCTGTAAACATCTTTTTCATGATCACATTATACGTAAACAATGCAGATAATTGGATTGACAAACTATTTTTTTTTGTTAAATAGAAATTATTTTTGTTATTATCATTTATTATAATTTATTCAATTTAAATCCAGGCTGTGGTCCCCTCCCTTGTCTCATCCCAATCCTATCCTCCCTCCCTCTTCTCCCCCTATCCTCTCCCCTTGTCCACTAATCAGAGCTGTGTTCCTCCCCTTCCATCTGATCCTAGCCTACCAGGTCTAGTCAGGCCTGGTTGCATCATCTTCCTCTTGGCCTGGCAAGGCTGCACCCCATGAAGGGAGGTGATCAGAAAGCCTGTCACTGAGTTTAGCCCATAGACTCAGTATCCAAGTGGGGTCCTTAGTAAGAGGAGCAGAAAAAAATTAAATCTTTTATTGACCATTTTTTCATTAAGCTGATATGGCATATTTATTACCTAGTATTTTTAAACGAATCCATATCAAAATATTTTATCATTATATCAAATATCATGATTAAATGAAGTGAACAGCTGTGGTTTCATAATGCTACAGAAAGAGAGGAAAGGATACCAAGAAATCTCTACTCAAATTTCTCTTCCATAATCAGGCCCCATAAAATGTTCAGAAAACTTTAAAAAGCAGAAGCTTCTTATGGTTAACTTTGTCCAAAATAACTTTCAAAACAATTCGTTGTTGAGTATTTTCAACCTTATGCAAACTCATTTTATAAACCAAGTCCTTCTAAAAAGTAATAAACAAAATAAGATAGCATCTTCAACAAATGGTGCTAGTCTAACTGAAAGCCTACATCTATGAAAATAAAAATAGACCCATATTTATCACCCTGCACAAAACTAAAGTCCAAGTGGATCAAAGACCTCAACATAAAACCAGACATACTAAATCAGAAGAAAAAGTGGGGAACAGTCTTGACTTCATTAGCACAGGTGCCAGGTGTCCTGAACAGAACACCAACAACACAGGCTCTAAACTCAACAATCTATAAATGGGACCTTGGGCTGGAGAGGTGGCTCAGTGGTCAAGAGCACTGTCTTCTCTTCCAGAGGTCCTAAGTTCAATTCCCAGGAACCACATGGAGGCTCACAACCATCTATAATGAGATCTGATACCCTTTTCTGGTATGAAGGTGTATATGCAGACAGAATATTGTATACATAATGAATAAATAAATCTTAAAAAAAGATTAAAAAAATAAACAAATGGGACCTCACGAAACTGAAAAGCTTCTGTAAAGCAAAGGACACTGTCATAAGACTGGGAAAAGATCTTTACTGACCCTACATCTGGCACAGTGCTAATATCCAGAATCTATAAAGAACTGAGTAAGTTTAACACGAACAAACCAAGTAATCCAATTAAAAAATGGGATATAATATTGGGTAAACATACTAAAATCTATACTCCTTAAGAAGCTAAAAAGAAGGAGGACCCTAGTGAAGCTGCTCAGTCCTCACTCAGGAAACAAATGGGATAGACATCAGAAGCTGGAGACAACAGGAAACAAGACAGGAGTCTACCACAGAGGGCCTCTGAAAGACTCTACCCAACAGGGTATCAAAGCAGATGCTGAGACTCATAGCCAAACTTTAGGCAGAGGACAGGGAATCTTATGAAAGAAAGGGGAGATAGAAAGACCTGGAAGAAAAGAAAAATACAAAAATCAAAAGATGCTTAAAAAATAAAAATAATCAGCTTAAAAAAAATCAAGTGTGCATCCCTATGTCCAATTTTCCATCACTGCTGAAGGTTTGAACACAGGTCCTTAATCTCTGAGCCATCTTCCCAGTCCTGTTTAAACTTTTTGAAATACAAGGTATATTCATTTTACAGTGGCATAGCAGAACAGATCTTCTTATGCTAATAAAGCTATAATCAAATATCCATCTGTTCTCCCATCTCTCCAGTTTTTCCCTGTCCTGATTATTCTGATCAGCCTATCAGTTACTATTTAAAAGATAAGGTTTTCTTAGCTGCTACATGGGGTAGACCCAATGAAATATTTTTGTGCTTTATTTCACCTGGCATAAAAATCTGCAAGTTTTCAAATAAATTTTATTTTTTAAATAAAATTTAAATAATTTATTTTTTTAACAGGACCTCCACAAGGAGAGCAACAGAACAGAAAAATCTGGGAACAGGGGTCTTTTCAAAGACTGAAACTCCAATCAAGGACCATGCATGGAAATAACCTAGACCTCTTGCTCAGATATTGCCCACGGCAACTCAGTCTCCAAGTGGGTGTCCTAGTAAGGGGAACAGGGACTCTCTCTGACATGATCTCAGTGGCTGGCTCTTTGATCAACTCTCCCTGAGGGGGAGCAGTCTTACCAGGCCAGAGAGGAAGACAATGCAGCCAGTACTGATGAGACCTGGTAGACAGTCTAGGATCAGTTTAAGGGGAAATAGGACCTCCCTTATCAGTGGACTTGGGGAGGGGCATGGGAGGAGATAAGAAACAAAGGGTAGAATAGGAAAGGGATGAGGGAAGGGGCTACTGCTGTGATACAAAATGAACAAATTGTAATAATCAAAAAAAGTAAGTAAGGAAAGAAAGAAAGAAAGAAAGAAAGAAAGAAAGAAAGAAAGAAAGAAAGAAAGAAAGAAAGAAAAGAAAAGAAAAACTGGGGTACAGAGCTAAACAGAAAAGTCTCAACACAGGAATATCGAATGGCAGAAAAACACTTAAAGAAATGTTCAGCTTCCTTACTCATCAGGGAAATGTAAATCAAAACCACCCTGAGATTCTACCTTACACCCATGGAATGGCTAAGATAAAAAATTCAAGGGAGGACACATGCAGAAGAAGATGTGGAGAAAGGGGAGCCCTCCCCCATTGGTAGTGGGAATGTAAACTTGTTCTGAGGCTTTCTCAGAAAATTCAGAATAGTGCTACCTCAGGACCCAGCAATACTCTCCAGGGCATATATCTGAAAAGATACTCTACCATACAAGTACATTTGCTCAACTATGTTGATAATCAATTAATTAAACTTAAAATTAACATTGATCATAAACTTACCTAACATATAAGTTACAAATCCATTTAGTTAAAATTTATATTTGAATCATTATTTTTTTCCTTTTTAAAACATTATCATTTATTACAATTTATTCATTTTGTATCCTGGTATGTCCCACTCCCTGTCTCCTCTCAATCCCAACCACCCTCTTCTTCTCCTCCTATGCCCCTCCCTTTTTCCTCTGATAAGGGAGTGCCTCCTCTACTTCTATTTGACCCTAGCCTATAAGTTCTCATCAGGACTGGTTGCATTGTCTTCCTCTGTGGCCTGGCAAGGCTGCATCCCCCGGGGTAAGGTAATCAGAGATCCTGTCACTTAGTTCATGCTAGAGAAATTCCCTGCTCCCCTTACTAGGGAACTCACTTGGACACTGAGTCTATAGATATATCTGAATCAGAGTTTGTTCATGCATTGTCCTTGGTTGGGGTATCATTTTCTTCAGGGCCCCAAGGGCTCAGGTTTTTGTTTTGTTTTCTTTTGGTTTGGCTTGGTTTGGTTTTTGTTTGTTTGTTTTGTTTTGTTAGGTTTTGTTTGGCCTTGTTGTTCTTCTTTTTGAGCTCCTGTGCCCTCCAGGTCTTTCTATCTCCCCCTTCTTTCATATGATTACCTGCACTCTGCCGAAAGTCTGGCTACTATATCAGCCTCTGCTTCTATACCTCAATCAATAAAGTCCTTCAGAGGCCCTCTGTGGTAGGCTCCTGTCCTGTTCACAGCCTTCTCCAGCTTCTGGTGTCTATTGCATTTGTCTCTCTGAATGAGGATTGAGCATCTTCCGTCGGGTCCTCCTTGTTGCTTAGCCTCTTTAGGACTATAGATTTTAGTATATTTATCCTATATTAATATGGCTGATATCCACTTATGAAAGAGTATATATCATGTGTGTCTTTCTGCTTCTGGGTTACCTCATTCATGATGATCTTTTCTAGTTCCCACAATTTGCCTGCAAATTTCATAATTTCTTTGTTTTTAATTGCTGAATAGTATTCCATTTGTAAATGTTACACAATTTCTGTATCCATTCCTCCCCTAAGGAATACCTAGACTGTTTCTGACTTCTGGCAATTATGAATAGAGATGCTATGAACATGGTTGAGCAAATGTCCATGTTATTTTATTATTAAATTTGCATAATAAAATAATAAATGTGTTCATTTATGTTTATTATAAATTTCAAATATTCATCTTTTATCATAAATATTAATTAAATTTAAAATATTATTTGCAATTTCTCATGTGTATTTGTTCTCTTTTTTATTAATTATTTTTATTTGTTACAGTTTATTCACTTTATGTCCCAGCTGGGGTACCCTCCCTTGTCTCCTCCCAATTCCACTCTCCTTCCTTTTTGTCCCCCTGTGCCTCTCCCTAGTCTAGTAAAATAGTAATTTAAATTTTTTTCATCTATTAAAATAAGAAATTACCTTAGCTATAATTATTGTTTGAGATTTTGGTATAAATATTTTTTTTTCAAAGTCAATATTTTTAAAGCTTAAGAAACAAAAATTTTTTACTTTCCTTATTTCATTAGAAATTTTTAACAATCAAAGTTGAGTAAAACTCCAGATGACAGGTGCCACTCTGATGGTCAATAGTAACATGAGCAGTGTGCTAGAATGCTATCCTCATGCCATTTCATGCTTTTCACACAATACCAGCATATCCCAGCTCACACAAAGGCATATAGGAATCTCTGGGGCTAATCCAAAATTTTCAGTCAGTACATAAATTTAGGAATGCTCCTTATTCTTTACTTGTCTACAATTAAGAATTTTGTAACATGTTTAAGGCATAGCTTGCATCTCATGATTTAGAGAGTACAAAGAAAACTGTTTTACCAATATCACCTTTCCATTTCAAGATAAACAGTTCCTTTTATTTTTGTTTTCTTTTCTGTACTAAGCATAATTATGGAAAATAATATCTTTATGTTTTCAAAATTACATGTTTAGAAAAAAGTTAAAGCAGCTCTTAAAACAGTCTTCGATCCTTTTTGTTCTCCCTTATATCAAAATTTTACATCCCGAAAAACAGAAACAAAATTATGTGTTGTAATTTAGACAAAATTATTTCTCCAGATCGACACTATATAAACTTAATTCCTGTAAACTGATTGAAGCTTAAACATATTGCAACAGGTTACTGTACTAATATGAATTATAATTTAAGTGATATTTAATATTTTGTGTTTATTGTTTCTTAAGTGTTTTTATAAATATAAATACTATCATTAATGGAGTGATAGCTTGATTTTAAATATATACACACACACACACACACATATATATATATATATAGAGAGAGAGAGAGAGTCAAAGAGACAGAGAGAGATACAAAGGTAGGGACCATCACACAAAACATACATGTTCTTGTAGCCATCAGTGACTATCAGAACTTTGGAATGTAATTTCCGTATTTGTTAGTTTAATAAATATTTGTTCTTTATATAGTCACTTTTCTGAGGTATTTCATTATAATAATGAGAACACACTAATGCAATTCATATAATATTGTTTTTTTCAGCAAACATACCCATTTCCTCATATGGTTTTTGTGCTGCCATATTAACAAACAGTAAAGAAACTTACAGTTTATCTTTTAAGCAAAACTCTCCCAATTTCTTTTAATCAGCTATGGCAAGTCTTAACATAACCATTTGATAGTATTTAAATTTTTATGTGCATGGGTGTTTCGTCTGAATGAATGTATCTGCTCAACATGCAAGTCTATTCCTCACAGAGGTAAGACAAGGGCAAGGTGTCATCCTATTTCCTGGAATTAGTGTCACAGAATTTGTAAACTACTACATGGATGATGAGAATGGAACCTAGAGCCTCTGGAAAGCAGTCAGCATTCCTAGCCCTAAGCCATCTCGCCAACCCATATGCTACAATTTTAAGTGGCATGTTCAGTAAATATTCACTATAGGTTATTGTCTGCCATTATTCATTATGAGTAACTAATGGCTCTGTTAAATAGTCATTTGATTTCTTTATGTTAATTTATTTACTAATTTTTAAGAACTTCATGTGTGAGTATTGCTTTCATGTCATTTCCCCACATGCTCTATCCTCCCAATTCTTCCTCCACTTAAACTCAAATTAACTCAAGTTATCGTATTCTTTAATTATTATTGCACACACACATAAATGCATATGGAATCTGTTGAGTCCTCTTAGAATAGCTATCTGTATATGTGCTTAGAGATGATTGCTTGGCCTTTAATAGCTTATGAAGCAAATTGTCTTTGGAGAATAATGATTAATTCTCACTCAGCAGCCAATAATTGCCTATAGTTTTACATATAGTGTATAAAAAAATATCCCATCCATGTTTGTATGTCAGCTGGTGTTAGAATTGTTTATACTTTATATAAACAAACATATTGGTTAGAATTCATGAGTGTAGCTTCCTTGTTATAGCTAGAAGACATAACATAACAACACACTTCTTCTTCTTCTGGCTCTTAAAATCTGACTAGGCATCTTTTCCATGATATTCTCCTGACCTTTAACTGTAGAGGCTGACTTGCTGATGTATGAATTGGAGTTGAGAACCCAGTCTTCATTGATCTCTGCATTTTGACTAGTTGTGACTTTTTGTAGTGTTCTCAATAAAAAGAAAACTCTTTGATGAGAAGGCAGACTACAGCTGTCTATAAGAGTAAATAATTATAATGCAGTAAGAAATTATATGGGGGGATACAAAGTAAATAAAGTGTAATTAATAAAAAAATAAAATAAAAAGTTTTTTAAAAAAGAAATTATGCTTGTTTAAAAATGTATCAGAAATAGGTTCTCCTTGAGAGAACACAGTCTACAACGTCTGGATAGTTGTCTAGGTTTAAGTACTGCAATTAGTTATCTACTACTAGCTGGTCTTAAGTAAACTAAATAACAGTTGATTACCCAAGGATATAAGTGTTGCTATTACACCACAAAGGATATCTTGCATTGTGGCCATTGTTGTTCAAAGTCATTAAAGCTCAGGACTATTAAGTGGTTTTGTCCAGATGAAGCTTTTATAGCTCCTTTGAGTGCAATAAGATATAGTCCTAAGAAAGTTTCCATATTCAGGATAATTCCTCAAATTTTGTCTTCCTCAGTAATGTCTTGCTGTCAGTTTCTGGGTTCCATCTTATGCAGAGAATTTCTTGGACTCTTCTGATGAGTTATATTCTGAAGGATGTTTCCCCTGCTCGGTACATGGGTTTTTGTTAGATAATCTATTGTCTTTGTTTAAGCACTATTTCTGAAAATGGCATAAATTCATGTATATGTAGCATACATACTAATAAATTATAAATATGTATCTATATACATACACATAGATATTGCATGTAATTTTGAAAAATATGGATTAATGCAATTGCTCTGGCATTTTTGAACATTTTATTCTTCTGTCAAGTCTCGTTTTTCTCTCTAATGCACAGTTAAAATCTGTTTTTATTATTATCATTTATTATAATTTATTCAATTTGTATCCCATCTGGGTCCCTCTCCCTTGTCTCCTCCCAGTTCCACCCTCCCTCCCTCCGTCTTCTCCCCCTATGCCCCTCCCCAAGTCCAGTGATAGGGGAGGTCCTCCTCCCCTCCTGTTTGACCCTAGCCTATCAGGTCTCATCAGTACTGGTTTCATTGTTTTCCTCTGTGGCCTGGAAAGGCTGCAACTCCCAGGCAGAGGTGATCAGAGAGCCTGTCACAGGGAGCAGGGACTTTCTCTGGCATGAACTCAGTCACAGTTGAAACTTAAGTCCTTTACTTCTCTTCCCATAAAGCACATGAGCACTACTATTTCCCTCTTTAAAGCTCCTTCTCACAATTTCCAAGTCCCTTTTCATTTTTCTGATTTATTTAGTTCCTCCATATTATATGCTCATATAGATTCAGAAAATGAAGTAATTGAAAGAATAAACATATCTAATAATGATAATTTTACCTCTGGCCTTCATTCCCGGTGACCTATCATTGATTGGGGTAGATATTGCTCAAACAGAAATGGAGCAGAAAGAGAGGAAATTAGAATATTTGTAGACCACAGTCATGCAAATGATCTACTATAATTCTCTGGTTGTGTTGTAGATGATTAATGGGAAGGAGAGATATGAATAATAATAAAGAACCAAACAAAAACTGGTTGAATAAATGTGAAGATGCTCATCCTAGTAGAAACATCATTCATGGCAAAAATGCTTATGTCAAGTAAGGATATTCTAAATTTATAATATATGGCTATAATTATAAACTCAAGAACCACCACGAATTTGAAGGTAAGGCATTCTTGCTGAACATCACACATTTCAGACACAGGGCTTGGAGGAACTGAGCTGGAGCTGATCTGGAAGCCTCCCTGAGGAGCAAATCTTATGGTACTGAAAGGAGCTACACAAGATACAAGGGTTGGTTCAGATCTTTTCCCAGTCTGTAGGCTGGTATCATTTTAATTACAGTGTCCTTTGCTTTACAAAAACTTTTCAGTTTCATAAGATCCCATTTATTGATTGTTGATCTTAGAGCCTGTGCTGTTGGTATTCTCTTCAGGAAGTTGTCTCCTGTGCCAATGAGGTCAAGACTCTTCCCCACTTATTCTTCTAACAGATTTAGTGTGTCTGGTCTTATGTTGAGGTCTTTGATACACTTGGACTTTAGTTTTGTGCAGGGTGATAAATATGGGTCTATTTGCATTTTTCTACATGTAGACATCCAGTTAAACCAACACCATTTGTTGAAGATGCTCTTTTTTTTTTTTCCATTGCATGGTTTGGGCTTCTTTGTTAAAATTAAGTTTCCGTGGTTATGTGGGTTTTTTTCAGAGTCCTCAATTCAATTCCATTGATCCACCAGTCTGTTTCTATCCAGTACCCTGCAGGGTTTTTTGGTTTTTTTTGTTTTGTTTTGTTTTGTTTTGTTTTGTTTTTAATAGATCAACTATTGCTGATCTATACTACAACTTGAAATCAGAGATGGAGATATCTCCAGAGGGTATTTTATTTTACATGATTGTTTTAACTATTCTAGATTTTTTGTTTTTCCATATGAAATTGAGAATTGTTCTTTCAAGGTCTGTAAAGAATTTTATTGGTATTTGATGGGAATTTCATTGAATTTGTAGGTTGTTTTAAGTAGGATAGCCATTTTCACTGTTGATCCTACTGATACATGAGCATGGGAGACATTTCCATCTTCTGATTTCTTCTTCAAATTCTTTCTTCAGAGACCTTAAATTCATTTTTTATACAGGTATTTCACTAGATTGGCTACAGTCACACCGAAGTACTTTATGTTATTAGTGGCTATTGTGAAGGGTGTTGTGTCCTTAATTTCTTTCTCAGCTTCTTTGTCTTTTGTGTACAGGAGGGTTTCAGATTTTTTTTTTTGCATTAATTTTGTATCCAGCCACTTGGCTGAAGGTGTTTATCAGCTGAAGGAGTTCTCTGGTAGAATTTTTGGAATCACTCATATCTACTATCATATATCTGCAATTATCAATATTTTGACTTCTTCCTTTCCAATTTTTATCTCTTTGATATTCTTTAGTTGTCTTATTGCTCTAACCAGGACTTATGGAACTGTGTTGAAGAGATAAGGAGAGAGTAAGCAGTCTTGCCTTGTCCCTAATTTCAGTGGAATTGATTTAAGTTTCTCTCCATTTAGTTTGGTGCTTGTTGTAAGTCTGCTCTATATTGCTCTTACTGTTTTTAAGTATGTGCTTTGTATTCCTGATTTAAACATGAATGGGTGTTGAGTTTTGTCAAATGCTTTTTTGGGCATCTAAAGAGATGATCATGTGGTTTTATTTTATTTTTTTTTCTTTCAGTTTCTTTATATGATGGATTCCAATGATGGATTTTCATATATTGAACCACCCCTGCATACCTGGGATGAAGCCTACTTGGTTGGGGTGGATGACATCTTTAATGTGCTTGGATTCAGTTTACGAGTATTTTATAGAGTATCTTTGCACCAGCATAAACCATAAACGATACTGCTCTGAAGTTCTCTTTCTTTGCTGGGCCTTTGTGCAGTTTAGATATCAAGGTGACTGTGGCCTCATGGAATGAGATTCTATTTTTATTTTGTGTGGAATACTACTTAGCAATTAAAAACAAGGAAATCTTGCAAATGTCATGAATTCCTTATTTTTCGTTGCTTAGTAATATTCCATTTTGTAGATGTACCACAATTTCTGTATCCATTTTTCAGTTGAGGGGCATCTGGGCTGTTTCCAGCTTCTGGCTACTACAAATAAAGATGCTACAAACATGGTTGAACAAATGTCCTTATTGTGTACTTAAGCCTCTTTTGGATATATGCCCAGGAGTGGTATGGCTGGAATATTACTCAGCAATGAAAAATAAAGAAATCATGAAATTTGCAAGTAAATGGTGGGACCTGGAAAGGGTCATCCTGAGTGAGCTTTCCCAGAAACAGAAAGACACACACGGTATATACTCACTCATATAGACATGTAATATAGGATAAACCTACTAAAATCTGTACATCTAAAGAAACTAATGAAGAGAGAAGACCCTGACTAAAATTCTCAATCCCCATCCCGAAAGGCAAAGAGGAAGGAGATCAGAAGAAGAAAACAGGAAACAAGCTAGGAACTTTCCACAGAGGGCCTCTGAAAGGCTCTGCCCTGCAGACTATCAAAGCAGACGCTGATACTTATGGCCAATTGTTGAGCAGTGTACATGGAATCTTATGTAAGAAGTGGGAAATAGTAAGATCTGGAGAGGACAGGAACTCCACAAGGAGAGCAACAGAACCAGAAAAAGTTAACACAGTGGTCTTCCCAGAGACTCATACTCCAACCAAGTACCATGAATGGAGATATCCTAGAACCCCTGCACAGATGTAGACACCATGGCAGTTTAGTGTCCAAGTGGGTTTCATAGTAATGGGAAGAGGGACTGCCTCTGATATAATCTGATTGGCCTGCTCTTGGATCATCTCCCCCTAAGGGGAGAGCAGCCTTACCAGGCTACAGAAGATGACAATGCAGCCACTCCTGATGTGATCTGATAGACTAAGATCAGAAGGAAGGAGAGGAGGACCTCCCCTATCAGTGGACTTGTGGAGGGGCATGTGTGAAGAAGGGGGAGGGAGGGTGGAATTGGGAGTAGAGGAGGGAGGGGCTTATGGAGGTATACAAAATGAATAAAGTGTAATTAATAAAATAAAATAAATTTTAAAAATATATTATGTATTTAAAAAAACAAGGAAATCATGTAATTTTCAGGCAAATGGAGGGAACAAGAAAAAATCGTCCTAAGAGAGGTAATCCAGAAGCAGAAAGACACATATTGTATGTACTCACTTGTAAGTGGATATTAGCCATATGATATAGGATAAACATACTAAAATCTACAGTCCTAAAGAAGTTCAACAACAAGGAGGACCCTAGGAAGAGTCTGAAACCTCACTCAGAAGAATAAACAGTATAGACACCGAAAGTAGGAGAAGATAAGGAACAGGACAGGAGCCTTCAACATAGGGCCTCTGTAAGACTCTACCAACCTGGGTATTGAAGGAGATACTGAGACTCATGGCCTAACTCTGGGCAGAACGCAGGAAACCTTATGGTAGAAGAGGGACATAGAAAGACCTGGAGGGGACAAAAGTTCCGTAAGGAGATCAACATAGCCAAAATACCTGTGTTCAGGGGGGCCTGCAGAGACCTGATAGTCTAGAGGAGTACCATGCATAGACCTTGACCCCCTGTTCAGAGGAAGCCATTGACTACTCAGTTTCCAAATTTGTTCTCTAGTAAGGATTACAGGGGCTGTCTCTGAAATAAACACAGTAGCTGGCTCTTTTATCACTACCCATGGGGGATGGAGTCTTGCCAGGCCACAGAAGATGATGATGCAGCCCTGATAAGACTAGCATCAGATAGAAGGGGAGGAGGTTGTCCCCTATCAGTGGAAAGGGGCATAGGGGGAGAAGAGGGAGGGAGAGGGGAATGGCAGGAGACAAGGGGGAGTGCCACGGCCAGGGTACAAAGTGAATAAATTGTGATAGATAGATAGATAGATAGATAGATAGATAGATAGATAGATAGAT
>NW_026585689.1:8061210-8144331 GCF_907164565.1 Psammomys obesus | reverse complement strand
GATAGATAGATAGATAGATAGATAGATAGATAGATAGATAGATAGATAGATAGATAGATGATAGATGATAGATAGATAGATAGATAGATAGATAGATAGATAGATAGATAGATAGATAGATACATAGATACATAGATACATAGATACATAGATACATAGATAGGTACATAGATAGATAGATGATAAATGGGAAAAAGTGACCAGGGAACAAACCAATGAAGAGTGCTCCTGAACTGGAATGATTTTGAAGTACAACTCAAGATTTCAAGATTTCAAGATTTCCTGAAAAGTACAACAGTGGCACATATATCCTTCAGTAACCAAAACTTGTTTAGTTTGACGTAAGGCCCATTCACAGTAAGGAAATAATTCCTAATGTGTAAACCTACCCAATTCCCCAAGGCTAGTTGACCAAGGGTTCTAGTGGGGTATCTATTCCTGACACATACCTAAATAAGTACACTTTTTAAAACTATATCCTAATTACTTATCTTTACATACATAGATAACTGTAACTCTCACTTCTCATCAAAGAAGCTTCTTTATTTAACAGATGGAGGCCTCTATGGAAAGTCTCAACTGTTAAAAATTAGGAGAACTTACCTTGTATTTCTTGGCCCTTGAGATATATTGATAACCTAAGCCCTATACTTAAAGCTCAGGGATTATATTAGATGAGGGAGCTTATCAGGTCTCATCAGAACTGGCTGCATTGTCTTCCTCTGTGGCCTGGTAAGGCTGTTCGCCACTCAGGAGGAGGTGATCAAAGAGCCACCACTGAGTTCATGTCAGTGGAGGAGGGGTATGGGAAGAGAAGAGTGAAAAAGGGTGGGGTTTTGAGGGGATGAGGGAGGGGGCTAAAGCTGGGATACAAAGTAAATAAACTGTAATTAATAAAAAGTAAAACCTAGAACCCCTGCACAGAGGTAGCCCATGGCAGCTCAGTATCCAAGTTGGTGTCCTAGTAAGGGGAACAGGGACTATCTGTGACATGAACTCAGTGGCTGGCTTTCTGATCACCTCTCCCTGAAATTAAAAAAAAAAAAAATACAAGTGAAATGAGCTTATTTATATTATATATTTTTTCATCCAATATTATTTGCTTCGGTTATAAATGAGTTGTAACAAAGTAAAGAAAGACATGAAATGTCCCTTATTCACTACTCTGCGTGTATGTTAATATAACTTACCTTAAAATATGACTTGAGATGAATTAATTATATCAAATTGAAATTATTTAAATCAAAGAAGAAAATAACATAACCCTTTCTATAGATCCACTGAACACCTTTAATGCCAGGGCTGGTGGGATTTACTGTAAAGCTTTTACTGGCCAAAGTCTATGAAACAGGAGAATGTTCTATTTAGTGGGATTTCTAAAGTCTCCTAAGCCCTCCAGCAGGTACAGTGGTTGTTCTTTCCCTGACTGTGTAAAAAAAGTGTGAATTTCTGTGGATGAGATTTATGTGTATTCTGATAAAGAAGGTACTTATTGACCCTTGCTCATTGATATGGGGTCAGAAAAGGGGGTGACTATCTACTACCCATCTCGCTGATACTTCTAAACAGGTAACATTTATCCCAGTTTCCAAAGATGAAATAATTGGAAACATGTTTCCTAAACAAAGCAATATAAGTGACAGATTTATGCAGGTGAGTTTTTAAAATGTTGAATTTATGCTAATAGATTTTGGCATACAGGGAGTTTCAAAATTATTGGTTCACTCTAATAAGAGGAAACATTTGGAGCATTTGGAACAAAATTTATTGCTTCTATTAGCTACCTTACTGGTGAAAACATACAGCTAAAGAAATATTCTAATTAAATTCCTTCTATGCAGTTCTTCCTCACTCACTCCCTTCATGGATGCAAATGCTATTAAAACTGTGACCTTCCGTGTGTATAGGAAGTTTCTTGTCAGATTTCTTAAAGATTGACAATGGAATCCAGTAATAAATAAGCCCTCATACACTGGGATCTTGTTCAAAGTTTTAGTCTAAATGAATGTAATAACTGTTTATGTTTACCCCATGAAATAGATTATAGTTACTATTATGATTCCACATATGAGGTGGAGAGCAATCAAGAAAGAGACTTCAATTGACCTCTGTGTTTTCATGCCTGAAAAAGCATAAGTACTTCTCTGTATCCATACATGCAAATAAATACATACCTCTATCAAGTCTCCTGTGCAAAAGATGATGAGAATCTCAACAAAGGGATATGTTTGTGCTTGCAATAGTTGTTTAGAAGTGTGTTTGAAATTTGAAAGAACACACATTAAATCTGTACACTGCTCTTGGCAAACGCCAATCTTTGCTCAAATGTTCAAGGTTTATTTGTACTTGTCCAAAGCTTTCTCTTCTATATTTTCTATTATAAAAATAGACAAAAAAGTTAATCTTCTTCCTACTTATCTGAGCATGGATAATATATGTTGGTCATGGTGCACAAATGTGGTAACTACATTTTATTTGACCCTAAAAGCTGAGCAACAAAAATCTTTAGTTCTGTGTATGAATGCCAAAGAAAACTAGAAAGGAGAAAATTTACTTTTTAAATGGTTATAGACTTACAATATTTTTAAAGCCATAAGCATTTTTATTGTATATATAAACATTCTGGCGTTGCATTCACAGGAAAAAGTAAAAAGAAATATGTTTTTGAACTCTCATCTCAGCCCTTCTCATCTCCGATAGAGTTTCAGAATGACATGAAAATCTGAAACTGTGTAACCTTATCCTCTAGTCATTAGAAAAATCTTATAAATAACATAGTTGAATGTACTACAGAACTTGGAAGCTTAAATAAATATAAGCTCATTGAATTCTTTCAATGATTCCTTAGGTAGCTCAAAGACTTGTGCCACACCCCCTTGCATCGCATTGCCCTGTGATGTCCGGAGCAGGGTGCCTTACCAGTACAAGCGTTACAGCCTCATGTTTCTTAGTTTGAGGCCAGACCCGCATACTCTTTTTTTCTTTTCAGAATTTAAGACAAATTTTTATAGTGTTATAGTCAAATAAAAGGACACTGAGTAACTAGTTTACAAAATCATAGAGAAGAATTCATGATTCTCACTTCTTATGTGTTGTTTTTTTTTTTTTAACTCCAGACATCTCACACAAGCAAGCAAAAGTATCAGTAAATCACAAAGCAATCTTTGTGTTCCAATACAGGAAGCATAAAACTAACTGCATATGAGGCGAACAGATAGAAGTCTGTTCTAGCACTTAGTGATGAATCAGGTGTCAGAACAACATAGGGTTTCTCTTATAACTCATAACTTTCGTACCTGAGATCATACATGCATATACTTCTGCATCGCCCATGACTTCTCCCCAGTGCTCATAAGGATCTTGAACATAGAAAGAATCTTGAACATTCCTTAGCTCTTGGAATGTAGAAAGACTCTGATGTAATCAACAGCAGAATACACATACAGAAAACAGAACACTGTAAGTACCTCCAGAGGACACTGCTTAAAACTGACTTAGGAAGACAGAGATTGGTCTTGTTTAACCTCAGACTTCTCTATATGACACAAAACTCTTTTCCTTAGTATGTGTAAATGCTCACATGACCTAGAAAATATTGTGAGTGTTAATTTGAATTTAAAGGTTAACTTAAAAAGTAGGGAAATAAGAAAAAAATTACTGTCAGATTATTTTTGCTATTCATTATATTTTTAAATGATCAGTTATCAAGAATGTTGAGAAATAGCAATGAAAATATGCCTGTTGATTCAGTCTCTTACCACCTTTTTTATAGAGAATTTTATACGTGCATAAAATGGTGTTTTGATCAAACACAAGCACCCCTTCACCTCTCTTCCAACTTCTTTCCTATTTCTCCAAAATCACTTTTCTATCTCAACTGTGTGTGCTTTGTGTTTTTGAACTTTTTTGTTTGTTTCTACTATTGAGTACATTCAGTGCCAACTGTATGTGCATGGGTAAAGGATCTTTTACCTGGGCACAAGTTTCCTTCCAGGAGCTGCATCACTAAAGAAAACTGACTCTCCCTCACTGAGCAGTCACTAATTGTCAGTAGCTTCTTGGAGAGAGGTGGGAATTCCTGAGTTCCTCTACTGCCCTTGTTGGCACTTCGATGAGCCTGATCTTGCATAGGTTTTGTGTATAAATGAATACTTACTGAAAGACCACGTGTGCAATGGTCATCTCAGCAAATTTTTTCATAACCACTTCTGAATTATTTCTGGTTCTTACCATCTCTCTGCCCCCAGTTTTATGATGATCCTTGAGCATTGTGGGGACTATACATATTGATGGACCTTTTACAGCTAAGCACTCCAGAGTACCTTTCTTATAATCTAAAATCTACACTAAATTTGCATTTGAATGTTACTTGAATTAAACTACATGTTGTTTAAATGATACCCACTTCCTATTTTAAATAAACCAGCTATACTGTCTGCTCAGACTATTATTTTAAAAGAGATGTATTTATTATGTATACAATGTTTTGTCTGCATGTGAGACAGAAAAAGACACAAGATCTCATTGTAGAAGGTTATAAGCCACCATGTGGTTGCTGGGAATTGAACTCAGGACCTTTGGAAGAAAAGACAGAGCTCTTAACCTCTGAGCCATCTCTCCAGCCCTCTGGTGAGGCTACTTGTTAAGCTTATTCAAAGGACTATTTTCATTTAATCTATCTATATGTAATCTAAATAAAATAATGTTTTCTACTATAAACAGTGTCAAAGTAAAAATTTGTCTGATTGCATACAACAAAAGATCTATTCTCAAAATTACATAGAAATTCTGGCTAGTCCATGAACCAGTTCAGAGATTATTGAGAGCAACTGCATTCATTTCACTAGAAGCAAACATCCAAAGGTTTTATATAGCCAGAAGCATTCAATAAATTAGAAGCAATGATGTGATTTTTAAATAAGCTTTTCAAAAATACATTCCATTGTGCATCATAGCCTGAGGAAACATTATTTGATGTAACATCCTAAACACATATTTAAGTAACGAAACAGGAACAGCTTTTGTCAGGTAAATATAGAGGTTTCTACCACCTCATGCATCTAATTAATGTAACCAAAAAAAAAAAAGAGCAAGCTAAGTTGAAATGATTATGCAATCAATTGAGAATTCAAGGTCACAGATAGAATGTTACTATAGTTTGAAAGTGTGTGGCTAGATGCCTACCATCTAACAGTGACATGCTGGAGGGAAATATGAGTAGGGCATTTCTGTTTGGGGGAGCAGAAATCATTAGACGTTTCAACCAGGATATTCAGTATCTATAAAGAAATTGCACAGTTGCTTGGGGCAGAAATGCCATATTATAAAAACAAACAAGTAGTCAAGAACAAATGGTAGGTGGTAATCATAATAAGATAAAAACACCAGCAAAATTCATTGTTATACATGATATTAACATTAAATTCAATTTTCATCAAGTAAAACCTTTCATACTCCAACAATACTCCATTCCTCATAGCAAACATAGCAATAAATAAATGCATGCTGTTATTTGAAAGAACCTTGTCAAGAATATGCATTTCTTTGATGAATGCATTATTGTTTATATATATATATATATATATATAATATATATTATATATATAATCCTTGTTGCCAGGATGAGCCAATAAGCAAAAGTTTTAGAACACAAAATTTATAGAATTTAGAAGCCTGAGGGATGAGCCATCATCTTATCCCCCAATATTATTTGAAATATTATAATTGAACTTAAAATTCACAAATTCATTGATATCGCAATAAATTGATGCTTACTGAAACTGGAATGTGCTGAGCTTAATTGCAGATCAAAGAGGTTTCTGGCTACTGAGTGATGTGAGTGTTTTGAACTAGAAGATTATAGAAAGAGAAAGGGCTCATGACATGAACTCAGGGGCTGTCTCTTTGATCACCTCCCCCTTATGGGGGAGTAGCATTCCCAGGCTACAGAGGGAGACAATGTAGCCAACCCTGATAAGAATTTATAGGCTAGGGTCAGAGGGAAGGGGAGAAGGACCTCTCCTATCAGTGGACTTGGAGAGGGGCATGGGAGGAGATGAGAGAGGGAGACTAGGATTGGGAGGGGATGAGCCAGGGGATTATAGCTGGGATAAAAAGTAAGTAAACTGTAATTTATAAAAACAAATAATTTTTAAAAAAGAAAGAGAAAGGGCCACACGATTCAGTTCTAAGTTGATTTTGGTATAAAGATGTTAAAATCATGAGCTTTTATTCACCTCAGAAAAAACTCTAAAACTATGACCCAGATAGTAAAGAACATTGTTCTATGGCTGGCTTACACAAAGCGCAGATCCATATTTGAATCATGCTTTTTTATAAATGAGTGGACATTCAAGCTTCTTGGAATTGGCATGAGATTTTACAACGCTGTTATTCAATGTGTACTAAATGAAGACAGGGAAGCTGAATGGGTGGTATTAGAAATGTTACCTAGGACAGGTTCATAAGACAGGGGAACTATGCTCACTCAATTTTCAAATTACATTTTAGTGAAAAAAAATGCACACAGATAGAGCACTGTGCTCTCTATCTAGTACATCCAGATCTTCTCATGCATTTAAATGTCTGGGGAAACTTTCTTTCTTTACTAACTAGGTGAGTCCATGAGAAAGAAAAACAAACAAACAAACAAAAAAAGGATGATCAAAGTTTTTCTGTGAAATTTAAGAAACTGATACTCTTGTTAACTCTTGCGCCTAAGTTCCCCAGACACACTCTCAGCCTCATCTATGCTGAATTAAAAGATCACGAGCTAATGAAGACACTGCTCTATAGAACTCATTACCACACCTAATGTGACCAGTAAAAGTACTTGGGCGCACTAAAGTCTAGGATAGAAAAGGTTCATAATTACCCAAATATTTTGTTTAACATTAATTGTATGTAAAAACCAACATCTAAGGCTACACTCCATGTTTCTGTTTTTCACATCATTATTTGCTTCTAGTGGACATCAACCACACCCAAAGACCTCACCCAGCACACCATATTTCACGAGCTACTTAGCTTTCAGTCAAGTGATAAGCTTAGGTCACCATTACTGACACTGCAGCCCCAAGTCATCTGACCTCCAAAGCTTTTAGACTCAATCACTGCGAAGCAAGACCTAATAGAAAGAAAAGTCTATACAAAGTGCCCACATACCTTCAGAGCACTGGCAATGCCCCTTCTGTGCATGCTGGCGTCACAGGAAAGACTGAACCTACGTACTTACAATTTCTTCTAAGATATCGACACCACGAGAGAAAATGGCACAATTTAGCATTCCTTCTCAGACTGTACCGCTTGTTTTTCATTATTAATTAGCTATGTATTGTTTTTTCTTTTTCTATTGAACTAGTTATCCATCATACCACTGAATAGAAGAAGTTTGCAGGGTCACTGAAAATTGGGTTAGAAGTTTCAGAAGAGCATCTGATGAGAATGGCTACAGGACACCTGTAATTAAGCCTTGGTTTGGGATCATCTATGGCTCTTGATATCTACACTGGACACTGCACGAGATCTTTACCTCAGCACTGTCCCTATACAAATAATTCATTTTCCAAGAGCTTAAACGATATCTTCTCCATATTTGAGAAACTGTACAACATAAGTACACACACATTAATTATATATTTATTTTTCAAGAATAAATAAGATGGAGGATATGAGGACAATTTAAATTTGAGGTTACTGAATTACTGCTACTAACTAATTTCTTGCTCAAGAAGCCAAGTGGGAGGCTATTAACCAAGAAACAGTATGGAGGGGACGGGAGCTATAGAAGGAAAACAACAGAGAGAAAAAAAACAAAACAAAAACAGAAAAAAACAGGGCTCTGGGGATTCTGCAGAGACTCATATGCCAACCAAGGGTCATGCATGGAGAGGACCTAAAAACCCTGCTCAGATGGAGCCCATACACTCAGTCTCCAAATGTGTACCCTAATAAGGGGAACAGGGGCTGTCTCTAGCATGAAATGAGTGGCAGGCTCTCTGGTCACCTCCCATTGGGAGGTACAGCTTTGCCAGACCACAGGGAAAGACAGTGTAGCCAGTCTTGATGAGACCTGATTAGTTAAGGTCAGATAGAAGGGAAGGAGGTCCTTCCCTATTAGTGAACTAGGGGAGGGGTATAGGGGGAGAATAGGGAGGGAGGATCAGATGGGAGGAGATGAGAAAAAAGCCACATTCAAGATACAAAGTGAATAAATTGTAATAAGTAATAATAATTAATAAAAAATGGAAAAAAAACATAAAAAAAGAAATAGCATGAATTGTGTCCAACCTAACCTCAATTAGCTTCTATGCATAGCTAAGACAAATTATTTTGTCTTAGCAAAAGAACTTTTAAAAAAATAATGAAGAAATAGTTACTACAAGATTAGTAATACTTCTGTAATTTAAGTGTATATATGTATATTTAACTTTATATATAAGAATATACTTTAAAGATAAGTATATAACTGTATATATATGCATATACATATATATACACACATTTAATTTACATATAGATAAATATAGATACAGACACACACTTGGTAACACATTGCTCTTAAGCACATTTTAAAGATACATTTAAAAGCCATTAATTTCAATACAAAATACTGAAATCCATCAATGTGATCCACCATATTAACAAACTGAAAGAAAAAAAAAACACATAATAAACTCTCTAGATGCTGAAAAAGCGTTTGACAAAATCCAGCATCCATTCGTGTTTAAAGTATTGGAGAGATCAGGGATACAAGGCACATATCTAAACATAGTAAAAGCGATATACAGCAAACCTACAGCCAACATCAAACTGAATGGAGAGAAACTTAAAGCAATCCCACTGAAATCAGGGACAAGACAAGGCCGCCCACTCTCTCCATATCTCTTCAACATAGTACTTGAAGTCCTTGCTAAAGCAATAAGAGAGATCCCCTTGAAGGAGATCAAGGGGATACAGAATGGAAAGGAAGAAGTCAAATTATCACTATTTGCAGATGATATGATAGTATACGTGAGTGACCCCAAAAACTCTACCAGGGAACTCCTACAGCTAATAAACACCTTCAGCAAAGTGGCTGGATACAAAACTAACTCAAAAAAATCAGTAGCCCTCCTGTATACAAAAGACAAAAGGGCTGAGAAAGAAATTAGGGAAACAACACCCTTCACAATAGCCACAAATGACATAAAGTACCTTGGAGTAACCCTAACCAAGAAAATCAAAGACTTGTATGAAAAAAATGTCAAGTCTCTGAGGAAAGAAATAGAAGAAGATATCAGAAGATGGAAAGATCCCCCATGCTCATGGCTGGGCAGGATTAACATAGAAAAAATGGCCATCTTACCAAAAGCAATCTAAAGATTCAATGCAATTCCCATCAAATTACCAACACAATTCTTTACAGACCTAGAAAGAAAAATTCTCACCTTCATATGGAATAACAAGAAACCCAGAATTGCTAAAACAATCCTCTACAATAAAAGATCTTCTGGAGGTATCTCCATCCCTGATCTCAAGCTGTACTATAGAGCAACAGTTATAAAAACTGCATGGTACTGGTATAGAAACAGAATGGTGGATCAATGGAACCGAACAGAAGACCCAGAAATAAACCCACACATCTATGGACACCTGATCTTTGACAAAGATGCCAAAACCATACAATGGAAAAAAGATAGCATCTTCAACAAATGGTGCTGGTCTAACTGGATGTCTACATGTAGAAAAATGAAAATAGATCCATACTTATCACCATGCACAAAGCTGAAGTCCAAGTGTATCAAAGACCTCAACATAAAACCGGACACACTAAATCGGTTAGAAGAAAAAGTGGGGAATACCCTTGAACTCATAGGCACAGGAGACAACTTCCTGAACAGAACACCAACAGCACAGGCTTTAAGAGCAACACTCAATAAGTGTGACCTCATGAAACTGAAAAGCTTCTGTAAAGCAAAGGACACCATCATCAAAACAAAACGAGTGCCTACAGACTGGGAAAGAATCTTCACCAACCGTTTATCTGACAGAGGGCTAATATCCAGTATATATAAAGAACTAAAGAAGCTGAAAAACAGCAAACCAAGAAATCCACTTAAAAAATGGGGAAAAGAGCTAAACAGAGAATTCTCTGTAGAGGAATATCAAATGGCAGAGAAACACTTAAAGAAATGCTCAACGGCATTAGCCATTCGGGAAATGCAAATAAAAACCACCCTGAGATTTCACCTTACACCCATCAGAATGGCCAAGATGAAAAACTCAAGTGACAACACATGCAAGAGAGGCTGTGGAGAAAGGGGAACCCTCTTCCACTGCTGGTGGGAATGTAAACTCGTACAACCACTCTGGAAATCAATCTGGTGCTTTTTCAGACAACTAGGAATAGCACTTCTTCAAGATCTGGCCATACCACTCCTAGGCATATATCCAAAAGGGGCTCAAGCACACAATAAAGACATTTGTTCAACCATGTTTGTAGCAGCTTTATTTGTAATAGCCAGAAGTTGGAAACAGCCCAGAAGCCCCTCAACTGAAGAATGGATGCAGAAATTGTGGTACATCTACACAATGGAATATTACTCTGCAATGAAAAACAAGGAAATCATGAAATTTGCAGGTAAATGGTGGGAGTTGGAAAGGATCATCCTGAGTGAGCTGTCCCAGAAGCAGAAAGACACACACGGTATATACTCACTCATATAGACATATAACATAGGCTAAACCTACTAAAACACTGAACATCTAAAGAACTAATCAAGAAAGCGGTCCCTGACTAAAACGCTCAATCTCCATCCAAAAGGCAAAGAGGATGGATATCAGAAGAAAACAGAAAACAACCTAGGAACCTGTCACAGAGGTCCTCTGAAAGCCTCTGCCCTACAGACTGTCAAAGCAGACACTGAGACTTAAGGCGAACTGACAGGCAAAGCGCATGGAATCTTAAGTAAGAAGTGGGAAATAGTAAGATCTGGAGAGGACAGGAACCCCACAAGGAGAGCAACAGAACCAGAAAATTTGAACACAGGTGTCTTCCCAGGGACTCATATTCCAACCAAGGAACATGCATGGAGATAACCTAGAACCCCTGCACAGATGTAGTCCATGACAGCGTAGTATCCAAGTGGGTTCCATAGTAATGGGAAGAGGGACTGCCTCTGACATAATCTGATTGGCCTGTTCTTTGATCACCTCCCCCTGAGGGGAGAGCAGCCCTACCAAGCCACAGAAGATGACAATGCAGCCATTCCTGATGTGATCTGATAGACTAAGATCAGAAGGAAGGAGAGGAGGACCTCCCCTATCAGTGGACTTGGGAGGGGCAAGTGAGAAGAAGGGGGAGGGAGGGTTGGGCTGGGAGAGGGTAGGAGGGAGGGGCTTATGGGGGATACAAAGTGAATAAACTGTAATTAATAAAAAATAAAAAATAAAAAAGGATAAAAATATTTAATAAAATCTTTTTGAAGATTTTTTTAAAAAAGAATTATATCTACACCTAGTTAGATCAGCTGTGTCATTTCCAGTGTTTAATTTTTTGCTTTTATTATTGCTTTGTTGTTGTTGCCATTGTTGTTCCTTGCTTTATTTTATTCCATCCAGTCCTATGGGTAAAAGAAAGTTTTTAAAGCAGAATCTGGACCTTCAGAGCGATCACTGGTTATAAGCTCTTTCAGATGACCTGGGTTTCGTCCCCAGGTCAGGCAGCCCGTTACCACCTGTACTAACTGTTATTCTATCTCCAGAGGGAGCTAACTCTTCCCACCAGAATGTGTAGCTGCATAAATAGGGGCACATATGCACACCTAGAAAAACAAACACATGCACGTAACTAAAGGTAAGGGAAATAATTACATTTCTGAAAGCAGAATGTGTTCGTGTCAGGTCTTCCTAAGCTGGTTTTGTTTGCTCATTAGTGGAGTCCAGTTTTTAAAGGGTAAACTTCTTCTAGGCTAAAACCCCTGCTCTCTTGTTACTCTCATAGCAGAGTCCTGGAGTTGGCACACATTAAATGCTAAAATAATATTTACAAACAGGCAAAGCAACAGCAACCCAAGTCAAATGTGTCTCAGAATTTACAAGTACAATCCAACAGTTTTCTCTTAGTTTTTGTTTTTATCCCCAAAATTAGAACAATATCACATTTTAAAATATTTTTGGGTCAAATATTACAACAAACAATTTTAAGTTTCTTTTTTTCCTTTTTCTGGCCTATTTGCAAACATGTTTTTATTATTTAAAATTTAACTTCTTCATATAAACAATAGATTAAAATTATTCTATATAGCAATAATTAATTGAGAGTCTGATCTCACTTGGGAGAATAAAGTTTTGTGCTTTAAAGCTGTAAGGAAATTTTGTAGTAAACTTCTATGGTATGAACTGAAGTTGAAGCACAGAACAGAGAAAGGCCAAAGCATCCTTGATATTGGCAGAGCCCTGCCTGCCTTTCTGAGCAAGGACGTGCTAGTCTGAAGGTCTGTACGATGGCAGAAGGAGAAAAGAGTCAGTCAAGGGCAAGTGTTTATCCATGAAATATTCTCCTGTTGGATATGATCCTACGGCCTGCCAATATTTCAAACCCTTGTCTATTTTTTTTTTTTTTTGTAAAGGGCAGCAAGTGGTGCTGAATATATACTGATGAGGAATATGTGCGTTGACATTTTAAAATTCAGGCAGAAGAGCTGTGCTATCATCTTAAATGATACTCAACATCCATGGGGCTTCTTTTAAATGCCATTGGGATTATCCTTCTCAACACAGTGAATCAAAGTTGAGAGGAAAAGCCACCAAAATGTTCATTCAAAAGAAGCTTCTGTCAAAAGACCCTTGAATCTTTGAGATGAGAAATGTAATACCAGTTTTCCTGTGATTTCATTTAAACGTCTTAAGACTTCTTTTATTGGCACATCTCAAAAACTTGACCTTAACATCCAAGCTTTCATTGGCAGAGATTAATGGAAGTAATTTTAAAAATCACAGAAGAACTTTTCAACATTACCTAATAAGTATTTGTTGTTTATGGGATTTCATTTTCTTTTCAGACAGGTTCTCATATAGCCCTAGTTATATGAGGTCTTGAACTCCTTACATGGGGAAGGATAACTTTGACCTTCTGATCAGCTTATATTCCTTTTCAGTGCAGTGATTACAGGAGTACCACACCGGTTCATTATGCATGGTAGACAGTTGATATATATGGTGGATTATAAATAAAATTGTTGGTCTATATAATGTTTATTATTTGCTCTATGATTATTATGGGTGGTATTATCTAACCTGCTATCACAAATAATAAGACACCGACACTAGTTATATTTTATAATTGCACTATTTACCTTGGGCTCAGCCGATATTTTACTTAGGCTCTCTCAATACCATTAGAATCCATCTTCCAGGGCCCTTCCAATTCTATCCTTGGAGTCCTTCCTCCTGGCCCATGTGGTTCCTTCTTCATGCTATGCCATGGTGGTGTCTTTCTGCCTCCTTTCTTCCTGTCTGTCTGTCTCCTATGATTCTGCCATCCTCCAAAGCTCAAGAACCTCAGCCATACCTACTCCATTCTGACCAGCCAATGTATAAGCCAATTAGGTAGGTTTAGACAACAAGGATAGATATATCCAGGCAACAATATACAAGCATCAGGCCAACCCCAAGGTATATAAATACATCCAGTCTAAATATTCAATATATTTCGTACACATTTAAATTAATATCAACTTTTGCCACCAAATATATCTTATTGTCTCCACTTCCAAAGAATAAATTATAATTTTAATAAATTAAAGACTTCATCAAAGATAATTTTAAATTATCTTTTGCTCATTTCGTAGAATGAAATGGAGATTCTAAAATCTACCCTAACATGAGACATGTAAGTCAAATGAAGTTTCTGTGTAAGATGCAGAAATTCAAGGATAGAGACTCCTGTATATCAGTATATCAGCATACTGATATAAGTATATCATCAGTAAACAGGCTACTGATACTATGTACTTAGGCCTTCTTAGAATTCTCTGTGGAAAGTTATTCATATTGCTACAAAGTCAACAACAAGGCACAGTGTTAAAGATACATCAAGGCTGAGTGGTATTCCATTGTGTACATGTACCACAATTTCTGTGTCCATTTTTCAGTTGAGGGACCTCTTGGTTTTTTCCAGATTCTGGGCTATTTTGAATGAAGCTTCTATAAACATAGTTAAGCAAATGTCCTTTTTGTATATTAAAGCATATTTCATATTAATGCCCAGGAGTGGTATAACTGGATCTTAAGGTAGCACTTTTCCTAATTGTCTGAGAAAGGGCCAGATTGATTTCCGAAGTGGTTATAACAGTTTAAATTCCCACCAGCAATGGGGGAGGGTCCCCCCTTTTCCACATCTTCTCCAGCATGTTTTGTTTCTTGAAGTTTTGGTGTTAGCCATTCTAATAGGTGTAAGGTAAAATCTCATGGTCATTTGCATTTGTATTTCCTTTGTTGAGAATTCTCTGTTTAGCTCTGTACCCCACTTTTTAATTGGATTACTTGGTTTATTGGTGTTTAATTTCTTGAATTCTTTATATATTCTGGATATTAGCCATCTGTCAGATATAGGGTTAGTGAAGAGCCTTTCCCAGTCTATAGGCTGTCATTTTGTTCTGATGACAGTGTCTTTTGCTTTACAGAAAATTTTCAGTTTCATGAGGTCCCATTTATTGATTGTGGATATTAGCGCCTGTGCTGTTAGTGTTCTGTTCGGGAAGTTACATCTAGTGCCAATGAGTTCAAGGCTTTTCCCCACTTTTTCTTCTATCAGATTTAGTGTGTTTTTTATTTATTTATTTATTTACTTATTTATTTATTTATTTATTTATTTATTTATTTATTTAGGTTCCATGTGTCTTTTTTTATGGTGAGGTCTTTGGATTTTATTTGGATTTTACTTTTGTGCAGGGTGATAAATATGGTTCTATCTGCATTTTTCTACCTGTAGACACAATGGAATAATATTCAGCAATTAAAAACAAAGAAATCATAAAATTGCAGGCAAGTGGATGGAATTTGAAAGGTTCATCCTGAGTGAGGTATCCCAGAAGCAGAATGAAACACATGGTATATACTCACTTATAAGTGGATATTAGACATATAATATAGAATAAACACATTAAAATCAACATTTCTAGAGAAGCTAAACAACAATGAGACCACTAGAAGGGATGATTTTTCTTTAATTTAATTTTGTTTTTTTAGTTAATTATTTTTATTTTTTCACAATTTATTCATTCTATATCGTGATTGAAGCTCCCTCCCTCAATTCTTCCTACTCCCAACCTCCCTCCCTCTTTCCCCCTATTCCTTTTCCCTAGCCCACTGAAAAGGGTAGTTGTCCTCCTCTGCCATCTGTCCATTGCTTATCAAGTCTCATCAGGACTGCCTGGATCCTCTTCTTCCATGGCCTGGCAAGGCCGCATCACCAGGGGCGAGTAATCAAAGAGCAGGCCACCGATTCATGACAGAGGCAGCCCCTGCTCCCCTCACTAGGTTTCCACTTGAAGAATGAGCTGCCAATATGCCACATCTGAGAAGCAGTTCTAGATGCTCTAAATGCATGGGCCTCAGTTGGTGCCAGAATCTGGAGACAACCTAGATGTCCCTGAATGTAGTAATGAATGCAGAAACTGTGGTACATTTACACAATGGAATACTACTCAGCTATTAAAAACAAGGAAACCATGAAATTTGCAGGTAAATGGTGGGAACTTAAAAAGTTCATCCTGAGTGAGGTAACCCAGAAACAGAAAGACACACATAGCATATACTCACTTATAAGTAGATGTTAGCCATATAATATAGGATAGCCATCTACAGACCTAAAGAAACTAAAGACTGTGGAGGACCCTAGGATAATCTGCAGAGAAGGGGATTAACCCTTATTCAGAAGGGCAAACAGGATAGACATCTGAAGGAGGAGAAGACAGGGAACAGGACAGGAGCCTTCCACAGGGGGCCCCTGAAAGATTCCACTCATCAGGTTACCTAGGCAGATGCTGAGACTCATAGCCAAACTTTGGGCAGAGTTCAGGGAATCTTAGGAAAGAAGGGGAAGATAGAAAGACCTGGAGGAGACAGGAACTCCACAAGGAAAGCAACAGAACCAAATATCTTGCCCCAGGGGGTTCTTCAGAGATTGATTAATCAACCAAGAACATGCATGGAGAGGTCCTAGGTGACCTGCTCAGATGTAACCTATCCATGTGGGTATCATAGTAAGGGGAGCAGGGGCTGTCTCTGACATGGACTCAGTGGTCTACTCTTTGATTAACTCCCTATGTTAAAGTGGCCTAACCAGGCCACAGAGAAAGAGTATCCAGACAGGCCTAATGAGACCTGATAGGCTAGGGTCAGGGAGGAGGACCTCCTATATCAGTGGACTAGGGGAGGGGCCTGGGAAGAAGGAAGGAGGGAGGGTGGAATTTGGAGGAGATGAGGGCAGGGTGTTACAGTCAAGATACACAGTGAATAAATTGTAATTAAAGTAATAATAAAGAAAAATTAATGTTACACCAAAGCACAGCTTTGTCTTTGAACATTTCTGAACTGGATCTTATTTTATAAGAGCAAAGGCGCTTAGCAGTACCTGTCCTTCAGCAGCAAACCTGGGATCACAGATTATTTTTTTGCTGCATATGAAAAGTTAATGTAATAGGATGAAAATTTAAACATGTTTTAAATTTCTTTTGAAACACTCAAGAATTTTGGTTAAGACATCATGCTCCTCTTAGACCATGGTTGGGTGTGTGACGCCCTCAAGAATTGAGCAGATCTAATTCCCAGATCTCCAGCTCCCTCCAAGGCTGTCTTCTACGGTAATAGACCTATTTCAAGCAGAATGAAGAGAGTCTGAACACCTTGATTTCAGAACTATTTTGTCTAGACATCTTAAACGAAAAGCATAGCATTTTGACAACATGATTCTAAAAGTAAAGGCCGCAGTCTCACTAATACGATGCTGGGGATTATCTTAAACCTACCAAATATTTTCTTTTTAAATATCACAATCTTCATAGCAAATGAGCCAGAGTGTAAATATTACTTCAGTTACAATATTATGTTTCTCCAGAACTTGTAAACCTTGAAGATTAACTTTTAGAATAGCAAATCGAATATATTTTTAATGCAGATATTTCTGAGTGCCGCTGTATCGAGAGATGTGTCAAAGCTTACACTGCAGATCTTTGCAACCATATATGTGTAATATGACATTTCCAAGAATATTTCTGGAATGTATACCAAGCACTTGGTTATGCACATAGCAGAGAGTATGGTAGAGTAGTATACATACTTTTGTAATCACTTCCTCATTGTTTGTCTTAAATGCAAAGCCTTAGGCTGGGCTATTGTTCCTTGAGAACTCTTTTTTTAAGTTTCAAGCATATTGACCGGACTATATAATCACTATGTAATGCCTGGTGATAGAAATATTTTACTTATTTGTTTGTTTGTTCATTTACTTATTAATTACAATTTATTCACTTTGTGTTCATGCTGTAGCCCCCTCCCTCATCTCCTCCCAGTTCCACTCAGCCTCTCTTCTCCTGCTATGCCCTTTGCCAAGTCCCCTGATAGGGGAGGACTCCTCTCCCCTTTTATCTGACCCTAGATGATCAGGTCGCATATAGTCTGGCTGCAGCTTCTTCTGTGATCTGGCAAGGCTACACCCACCAGGGGGAGGTGATCAAAGAGCCAGCCACTGAGTTAATGTCAGAGACAAACTTTGCACCCCTTACTAGGAAACTTACTTCGAAACTGAGCAGCCTATGGGCTTCATCTGAACAGGAGATCTAGGTCCTCTCCATAAATGGTCCTTGGTTGGAGTATCTGTCTCTGCATGCCACCCTCGGCTCAGGTATTATGGCTCTGTTGTTCTCCTTGTGGAGTTCCCTTCCCCTTTAAGTCTTTCTAAACATACTAAAATATACAGTCTTAAAGAAGCTAAACAACAAGGAGGACCCTAGGGAAGATGCTTAATCTTCATTCAGAAGGGTAAACAGGATAGACATTGGAAGTAGGAGAAGACAAGGAAAAGGATAGGAGCCTTTTACAGAGGACCTCTGAAAGACTCTACCCACCAGGGTATCGATTAAAGGAGATACTGAAACTCATAGCCAAACTTTGGGTAAGAGTTCCAGAAACCTTATGGAAGAAGAGGAAAATAGATAGAAAGATTAACACCTGGGGAAAAAAGAGGGAGAAGATTAGCAGTTAAGCAAAAGAAAAGACAAATTGTTTCTACTCCCAAGTCCTTTCTTTAAAATGTCTTATCTCTAAGCAATTACACAGTGAAATATCCTGTCCTGACTAATTTGGTAAAAATGAATCTGTAAAGCCTGACCTTAAGCACACACACTTAGATTCCTTAAATTTGATTTTGGAGATAGAGTATTTTGTTAACATCCAAAGATGAAATCATTCTCAAAAAATAATATTATAATTTGATATATTCACTGAATATAAGTTAAATTTCTCATTGTATGCTTTCTAATTACTTGACCATGGATATCATAAATTTGTGAAAATATATTCATATTTATAAAAACAGTGCTTGCCTTTGTGACTTAGTTACATAGAAATATTTATGGTATGGAAATGAATGTTAATATTGATATAAAAGTAGACTAACTGATAGTCCAAAGATTTTATTTCAATAAAAATTGTTCAAAGCATTGAGATTTGTCTTTCCATATGTAAGGACATGCAATTTTGAACCTATTGAAAGCAAAAGAGTATACCTAGTGGAAATAATACTTAATTATAAGTCAACAGTGTTAATTAAGCTATGGGATAGAAAAGTATTTTGTTTCTGTACTCTGACTGCTCTAAAATCCATCATAATTTCCTAAATCTTAATCACAGATTGCCTCTCGCCTTTGTATGATTTCATCACAACAAAACATAACTAAGATTAAAAATAGTTTAAAAGTTAATCAGTAGGCTTCATTAAGTAGAAAATACTAATAAAAGTTAATTAATTAAAAATCTCTTTATCTTTGATTAAAATTATTCTAGATATTTTTGACTGGAAACAAACAAAAACATTTGATAAGCATAGTCTAGAAAGTACAGTAAACATAAGTAGTTATTATAGACCATCCAGGAATCCAAACCCACTGAAAGAAGTCCTTTTAAAATTTAGTATTTATTTAATTAATGTTAATCTTAAGTATTAGTAAATTAATAATTACTATTATTAATATTTTAATTATTATGAACATCAATAAACTTAAAATTAATACGAATATTTTCTTTTGATGCCATCACTTAAATTTATTTTAGTGCATCTCATTTTTCTACCTTTGAAAAAGATAAGGAGAACAATTTTACAAATCTATACACTGCTTTAATTTACAATCTATTTACATACTAGCATGTAATTGGTAAGAAACATAGAAACAACTTAGATTGAAACAAAGTTCTATCAGTAACAGACCTGTGAGGGGAAGAGTTATGTGTTTTATGTTAACACATTAACACAGAAAGAAAATACTGTTTTACGTGTTATGTAAATACCACTAGAAATTTAGGTATTATAGCTGTTGAAGAAATAAGCAAATGTTCCCAAGTACCTCCTAAAATCTGATCAAGTAATCAGTCACTTCAATATTGCTATGGTCTGAATTTGTGTATCCTCCTCAATACTTGTGTTGAGAACTATTTACCCAAGTGGCAGTAGATCAGTTCACTAAACAAAGGGTAAATTTTTTGTAGGCCAAACTATGTGCTCTCTTGTTTTGTTTTAGGGAAATGAGACCTGTACAGATTAAATGCTGAAAATGTTTACAAACAGAACAAATAACAGTAACCACAGCCAAACACTTTCTAGACCTTATAGGCACTGTGTCCCTGTTTCCACTTGGTGAATATCTTTATTCTGAAAATTGAGGTCCTCAAGCATCCTACAATATCTAACTGGATCAAATATTATAGTAGAATATATTACCAAATACTACAGTAGTATACTAGGCACTGCTATTTCTACCCTTTGTTGTCTGTTTCCAAACATTATTTTAGGATTCGGAACTTCTCCACATAAAACATCAAGAAAAAAGTAATGGTGAGTCCTGGCAAGGTGCATAGTTTCTGAATGTAGAAATCTTGAAAGCAGGATATCTTTATAGAGGCTTTGGGGAGCTGCCTGGACACTGCTAAAATAACGAGACAAAGGTGAAAGATCCTGATAATGAGGAAAGTAGCCTAACTACAAATGATCATTATCAACACCAGGATAGAAACAACAACCCCAGTAGCATATGTACTTAATGGTTTTGTATTAATTCCATTTAAGGAATGTTAGTAGCCTAAATTGTCTAGGGTAAATCCTATTCAACTTGTTCAAAATTCAGAAGAAAATGATTTAATTTATAGTCCTGTTTTCACAAGTAAAATTGGATAATAATTTAAAATATCCTGTTTCATGAGTTGTGGAATTTCCAACATCCAATTTGATAGTACTGAAAAAAATAAATGTAAATATAAATGAGTATTGTCTTACGGTTCAAGAGCCTTCTCTTCTCCAACTCTGGATACTATACCCACCAAAAGAAGTTCAGTAACCATTTAAAAATAAAGCCAAATGAAGGCAGAGAAAGTATCTTGAAAAGACGTGAGATTTGAATGTTAAGATATTTCAGAATATTTTAATTATCTAAAACTATTCATTCGATATCATTGAATTAAATCTCTATCTCTTTTGTAGGTGAGTCATAAGTACTACCTTAGAAGATTTTATGTATTTGACGATTTTATTCATGAATACATGGTATTTGAATCAAAACCACACTTTTTTCTTCCTTCCAACTTCCCCTGTGCCCTCCCAATCAACCCAAGTAAAATCTTGGAGTTGTAAAAGAACAAGTTTAATGAAAGGATCAATGGAACTATGATTTTCAAATACATATAGATTTCAATTAATCAAGTTAGAGTAAGACATTTTTATAAAACAGTTCTCTCATTGAATAAAGAATGCTGCAAGAAGGAGAAGCTTAGGTAAGAAGCTCAATCCTCACCCAGAAAGGCAAACGGGATGGACATCGGAAGAGGGAGAAAACAGGGAGCAGGACAGAAGCCTACCATAGAGTGCCTTTGAAAGACTCTACCCAATGGGGTATCAGAGCAATATCAATACAAATTGGGGCCAGCCTAGTCTACACAATGAGTTACAGGCCAGTCAGGGGCAACATAGTGACATTCTTTCTCAAAACAAACAGGGCCAGCAAGTTGGCTTAGAAAGTAAAGATGCTTGCTACCAAGACTGGCAACCCAAAATTAATTCTGCGAAACCAGTGTTGGAAAATGAGCAAAGGTCGGAAAATTATCCCCTTGTCTTCAACTGAACTCATTGGTCTATGTTCTCCCTCTCCAGTGAAATGTAAAACAAAGCAGAACATGCAAGACCCTCAGAACCCAAATATATGGTTCACTCTTATATGAAAATGGAGAAATGGAAGTGAAATGCCATATAATTAAACTTAAGAGCAATAGAGACCATTGAAGTATTATTAATTTAAACTCACTTTACACATAAGAATGGTCCAGGAGGCATGTATTTTAGGAGGGTGAAAACCAATGGATCTAAGGTATGAGACATCTTAGCTGGTACTTCATTGTTCCCTGCTCAACCTCTTAGATCCTAGGCTTCTATCAAAGGCCAGATATCTTTCTCTTAGTTGAGGATTTCCAACTGATCCTAGCTGAAGTCACTTCTTGTTTCAGACACTATCACACAGAACTGTGAGACAGAACATCTAGAACCATCTTTGTGTTCATAGCTCATATCATCTTGAAAACTTCCTTGTGCTTTATATGCCAAGAGTTTGGTTTTGAAATCATTAGGCAGAACCATGTTTAACATCTTGATTCAGACCTAAATTTGGGGATCTTACTGCTAATAAAATCAAACTGAGACCTAAGATCCTTGAATGGTTTTGTTTGTAATCATAAAACTTAGCAGAACTCTGTTCTGTGAGATGTACAGGTGTTCCAAGGAGCAGGGATGTTGCTAAAGGCAGAACTGAAAAAAAAAAGGAAATAATGAACTGGTTTTTATTTATTTCAAAGTTGGTTTCCTTGTAAAACAAGAATGTCAGGAAACAAAACAATAAAAAAAATTGGTGTAATTTTACACTGGACTCCTTCAGGTTAGTTTTTGGGTGAAAAATTAAAATAAGAAACTTTATTACTATATGGTTGAACATAGTCTTTCTGGTAAAAGTGGTTATCTTTCTCTTTTGATTTTTCTGATCTGATTATTAGATTTTAATTTGATGATTGGACATTTTAGCACAGGTGACTCTATTTAAATTTAATTTCACTATTATTATTATTATTATTATTATTATTATTATCTTTTTGTTGTGTTTGTTGGAGGAGACTCTTCTGGTTATCTAGAACTGTAGCTTAAACCAAAGCCGTAGTCACCTAAAACATTTGCTTTAATTTGATTTTTTTATAATTTTTAAATTAGGTTACCTATGACTTATCTTTAAAAGACAAAATCATTTTTCATTTTTTACTATTTTTTAAACCACAGCAACTGATATTCTAACCTTTCTCTTAACACCTAAATGTTCTTTCCATAGTAAAGAGAATTTTTGAAGGGAAGCATTCCCTCTTTGAAACTGTAGCTGTCACAATTGGATAGAAGCACTTTTCTTAAAATATTAACTTGTTAGTAGCTCTGGAAATGTTTATATTCTCTAATCATGTGTTTGTATATAAACAAAATCCCAAATATTGATGTAGAGCACCTATCAAAATGCCTATGTTTTTATTAGGCAATCAGTTGAAATAACTTTCTTCCCCTTCCTTCTAATGGTGTATAGTCAGTGAGTGGCTTATCACTGTAATTTCTACAGCACTTATGCTAATATTCTACACATAATGAATTCTCCATAAATATTTATTGTATTGGCATATGATCTGTATGGGCTCTTAATTTCTTTAAAAGCCATCATTTTAACCAGACCCTGTGTTGCTTTCTTATGTGCCAAGACATGAAGCTATGCTTTTGTTCAATGTACACTGCATACATATCACAGTTTTCATTTAGCAACTAAAAAAAAAAAAACATATGTAGTACCCATAATTACCTAATAAGTGTGCCAATTTGAATACATAAATATTTCAAAGAATCAAAGTACTTTCCTCCTTTCAAAAGAGAAATTGTGAAAGCTGACAATGTCATGAAAACATGGTAACAAAAAGCCATTGTTAACTTAATCGTAATTAATAAAATAGAGTACCTTGCAGGTTTAAATCTATGTACTTGTGTAACTCAAAACAATTATCTAAACATAAGATTAAATATATACCAGTAATTAACTCAGCATGTGCATTTATCTCTACAGATATATTTAACCAGAGAAAGTAACAAATGACTGACTCTTTTTACTAACAAAACACATATAAAAATCACCTCTAAAGTGTAATTGAAAGTAACATTATATAAAATTTAGAGAATATAGAGAATGACTTTGGCAGAAATTTATACTGTATTTAATCTACCAATTTTCTTAGATACTGCTGACATTAAGTTTTACTGAAATTCTAAAAATTCCCTCATGAGTTAGCCATCTCTGAGACAAACTATCCAAAAAAACCGAATCATCTGCTTTATTTATCTAAATACTTAAAATTCATCTGGGCTTACCATACCAAAAATCTCTTTTCACAATGTATTATGAAATATGTAGTGTCTAGTAATGCTTTGCAGTACAATTTTGAAAAGTGTGCTAGCATTCATCAAGGAACTTATAAATTAGTACATACATGAGCCATTTTTATTAAACAGCATTGATTAAAGTCTGAGATAATTTTGAGAATTGTACAGATAACTAATTTTGAGACTGGTCAGTAGCAAATTTTAGCAGTGCTTCTGTACATCTGACTGGCTGTATTACATAGAAAGTTTATTCTGGGGGTTTTCATATTGTATTTTCCAGAACATACTTACCAAGCTATTTGCTAAAATATCTTTAAAATTGGTATTGATGGTTATTTATTTGAAAAGTACTTATTACCTAACACAAACCTTGCCTTTCATTTGATGTGAAAGCTATATAAAGAAAAACAAATCAAAGTAAAGTTATAAAACAATGACAAAAAGAGTCCCAAGTTATTACAGTGGATATTATGTAATAAATTATTATTTTAATTCACTTCAAAACTAGTAAAATTAATTCTGCTTTATTTCAGAATATGCATGTATTAATATTTTGTTATAGCCATAATTTACCCATTCATATTTCACTATTCTATTTTTTTTCCTTTTAGTACACCTGGTGTCTATTACCTAAACTATATTTTGTACACAGTTCTAGTACTATGTTACTTGAACAACAGTATAGCTAAAGCATTATTTACAATGCTTACGGTGGAGATTTGTCTTTATTAATAAAAATATGCCTGGTACTAAGCTCAAAGTAGATCATTTACAGCATTCCAAAACTAATGCATATAGACCCATGCTGTTGTGATTTCACTCTTTACCATTCATATCTCAGTTAAAGTTACACACACACACACACACACACACACACACACACATACAATTTGGATATGTCTTCCACAAAAGTTGTGTTGAAACCCTTATAATATGAATTTTATATAGTGACATTTTCAGTTATACTTTAGAGCTGATTTTTATGTGTTTTGTATAGGAAACGGAGTCAGTCATTTGTTACTTTGATTAGATATATCTGTAGAGATAAATGTGCATGTTGAGTTAATTACCAGGATGTATTTATTCTGTTTGTGCATGGTTCTTTTCAAAACTGAGTGAGTTTGTCTGATGTTATCCTTGTAAATGAGCAAACTTCCTTATAAAATGTCTTTCTAGACAGATCACCTCCCTTGGGAAGTTTCTATCTAATATGTGACAGTTCAACATTTACTTTTTATATAGGCCAAATTAATTAGACATCTTGGAAGTAGATCTTCTCCAACATAAAATACTTGGCATCTTGATTTTTGCTTTGCCAACACTGGGGACTGTGAAAATCAATGTTCTATCATTTACCATTTATCTATGGTAATCTCTCATGAAAGCACAGATGCACAAAACCAAATCTACACCACATTATTTACTCAATTAAGTTCTGCACATTTTTTTAGTAGAGCCAATGAATTCAAATTTTTTTTTTTTAAATCTGTTGTTTGGTACTCTTAGTATTGTGATGATATGACCACACCCAGATGCTGCTGCTTAAATATTTATTTGTGTGTGACATTTCTTTAAATTGGGATAACAAAAAAAAAAAAATCACTTTTCTACCAACCAGTCCTTCAATGAATATATTCAACCAATTACTTTTTGGTATGTAGAGATAGATAGATATGTGTTTTGATTTAAATTTAAACATTTGAGTTTAATTTTGGAGTGGTTAAATAATTGACACACAGAAGTAGTATAGCAAATGCTTATAATTATGTATTATGCACTGGAATAACAGCCACTGAAATATTGTACTTATAACTTCCTTGTATCTTATTCTTACTGAGGGCCCAGAAAATGACTGCCATTGTACTTTTTACTGGGACTTTTAAAAACTAAAGAAAAGAAGGAATAAAAACTTAGCTCAGTTGGAAGAACATTTAACTAGCATTCACAAGACCTTATGTTTGTTATACCCAAATGTTATGGTCCACAAAGACTACCAGGAGCTGGACCACTTATGCAATAGCAAAGAGCTTTATTTGGGCTTCAGCTGAGTCTCTCCACCATCACCAATGCAGTGGATCAGAGAGGAGATCCTCAGCAGCTGCAAGGCAGGGTTTTTAGGGTTTTTATTGGGGGTGGAGCAAGGACCTGAAATTTCCAGGTTAGCAGTAGCATGATTAGGTGACATTCAAGTCTGTTACAAAGTTATTGGCTAACTAACATTGAGGAAGCTATCTTTAGACTTTAGGAATGTTGGGAATTTTCTGTGCCTTGAATGTTCTGCTACAAGGCTGTGGCCTGCATTCCTAGCATGAGCTTGACCTCAGGAATGTTAAGATGTTTTCCTGTGCCATGAATATTCTATCACGAGGTCTGTGAGCTGCCCAGCACAGATGCCCCACCCTGAGATAAGACAGTTTCCCATTCTTGTGGTTATCCTAAGGCTGTTTCTTGGGTGGGGGATTTTATGACTTTGGTCCTGGAATTGGTGACCTATGGCCTAATTTTTCTTTTAAAGTTAGGCTTATCCTAAAATGGAGACAAAATGGAGTTTTTGCAGTTCTCTCAATGCTCAAATGTTAGAATCATAAAAACCCCTCATAAGAGTATGTGCCTGTTATTGCAGAATTGTGGAAGAGTAGGAAGAATTGTTATAAGTTCAAGATCATCCCCATGTAACTTGCACTTTGGAACATAGCCTAGAATTTAAAGACAAGATCTATAAAAGTCATTTCTCAGAGATGTCATTACTCAAAATGATCATGACATGCTGGGCCTTGTCAGGAGACTAAGCTCTGTCTGACATGATGTCAGTGAAATTAGTAATTCAATATTACAAGTTAAGGCTTGTCAGTCTCAGAAACAGAAGTTTTTTACCTTAAACATATAGATAAATTAGAACAAAACATCACCGGGTTGGTACAAAATTTGCAAGATTAAAAAGCTCAATGGAGTATCAAAATTTACATGAAGATGGAACCTGGATTGATAAACACAACTTATTGCTTTGCCCTTCTATTACGTTTGCATTGTTAATTCATGTCAGCAATAAATTATGCAGGCCACTGTGCTTAATTAACATGAGGATTAGCTAATCATTGTTTCCACAGAGTAAACCTACTTAGAATCATAATTTTCTGACAGAGGTATAATATATGGTGATTTCACTAACATTTACATAAATGGTTTCTAAAGAAAATTAATATGTTTAATTTTTTTTATAAATAACTTTCCGAATCATCAGCAAATAATTTTGAATAATGGAAAATGTATTATAAAAATGTAAGCTGCTAATTTATTTATCCTTTGTGAAGGATTCAACTCCTGAAATTTTGTGAATAATATCCTTACTTTCAGCAGAAAGAACAGCATCTCTATTTTACCCTCAGCAATCTCCACATTCCAAGGATGGTGTGCTAACAAAGTCAGTATTGATTACAATCTCTTTAAAACATATCAGCCACCTTTAGTATCGCAACTCTCCAGATAACATATTTCCGTTAAATATTAAGAAGTTCAGTTGACCACGTCCTTTGCTTTCCTGAAACTTTTCAGTTTCGTAAGGTCCCATGTATTGATTGTTGACATTAAAGCCTGAGCTCCTGGTGTTCTGTTCAGGAAATTATCTCCTGTGCCAATCAGTTCAGGGCTCTTCACTGCTTTTTCTTTTAACAAATTTAGTGTGTTTGGTTTTATTATGAGGTCTTTGATCCACTTGACTTAAATTTTCTGCAGGGTAATAAGTATAGATCTATTTGCATTTTTCTACATGTAGGCATCCACTTAGACTAACACCATTCACAAAAGATGCTCTCTTTTTTCTATTGCATAACTTTCACATTTTTGGTCAAAAATCAGGTATCCATAAGTGTGTGGGTTTCTTTCTGGGTCTCTGATTTGATTCCACTGTTCCTCCAGTCTGTCTCTATGTCAGTACCATGCCGTTTGTATTATAGTTGCTCAATAGTAAATCTTGAGATCATGGATGGAGATAACTCCAGAAGTTATTTTATTGTACATGGTGGTTTTAGCTATTCTGTTCTGTTTGTTTGTTTGTCCCGTTGAAGTTGAGAATTGTTCTTTCGAGGTCTCTAAAGAAATGTGTTGATGGGAACTGCACTGCACTTGTAGATTGCTTTTGGTAGTGTGGCTACTTGCTACTTTTTTTTAAATTTTTTTTATTAATTACACTTTATTCATTTTGTATCCCCCCATAAGCCCCTCCCTCCTCCCCTCCCAATCCCACCCTCCCTCCCCTTTCTGCATGCATGCCACTCCCCAAGTCCACTGATAGGGGAGGTTCTCCTCTTCTTTCTGATCTTAGTCTATCAGTTCTCATCAAAAGTGGCTGCATTGTCCTCTACTGTGGCCTGGTAAGGCTGCTCCCCCCTCAGGGGGAAGTGATCAATGAGCAGGCCAATCAGATTATGTCAGAGGCAGTCTCTCTTCCCATTACTATGTAACCCACTTGGACACTGAACTGCCATGTGCTACACCTGTGCAGGGGTTCCAGGTCATCTCCATGAATAGTCCTTGGTTGGAGTATGGGTCTCTGGGAAGTTCCCTGTGTTCAAATTATCTTGTTCTGTTGCTCTCCTTGTGGAGTTCCCGTCCCCTCCAGCTCTTACTATTTCCCACTTCTTTGCTACTTTTACTATGCTAATCCTACCAATCATGAAGATGGGAGATCTTTCTATCTTCTGATACTTTCTTCAAACACTTGTTTGTTTGTTTGTTTTTGTTGTTGTTGTTTTTTCATACAAGTCTTTCACTTGCTTGGTTAGAGTCACACCAAGGTACTTTAGGTTATTTGTGGCTATTCTGAAGTGTGTTGTTTCCCTAATTTCTTTCTCAGCCATTTTGTCTTTCGTATATAAGAGGTCTACTGATTTTTTTTTTTTTTGAGTTAATTTTGTATCCACCACTTTGCTGAAAGTGTTTATCAGCTGTAGGAGTTCCCTGGTACATTTTTTGGAGTCATTTATATACACTATCATATTATCTGCAAAGAGTCATACTTTGACTTCTCTCTTTCTGACTTGCATTCCCTTTATCTCATTAGTTGTCTTATTGCTCTAGCTAAGACTTCCAGTACTATGTTGAATAGATTTGGAGATAAGCGGACAGCTTTGCCTTGTCCCTGATCTAAGTTTCTCTCCCTTTAGTTTGATATTGGGTATAGGCATGCTGTATATTGACTTTACTATGTTTAGGTATGTGCCTTGAATCTTTGATCTCTCCAAAACATTAAACATGACCAGCTGTTAGAGTTTTTTTCAAATGCTTTTTCAGCATCTAAGGAGAATATCGTGTGGTTTTAGGAAAAGATTTCACTAACCCTACATCTGACAGAGGGTTAATATCTAGAATATATTAAAAAATTCAAGCAAATAAACACCAAAAAAACCAAATAATCAAATTAAAAATGGGAGACAAAACTAAAAAAGGAATTATCAACAGAGGAATATTGAATGGCAGAGAAAACTTTAAAAACTGCTTACTGTCCTTCCTCATCAGGGAAATGCAAATCAAAACAACTCTGAGATTCTATCTCATACCCATCAGAATAGCTAATATCAAAAACTCCAACCGATAACACATGCAGGAGAGGATGTGGAGAAAGGGGAACATTCCCCCATTGCTAGTGGGAATGTTAACTTGTACAACCACTTTGGAAATCAGTCTGGTACTTTCTCAGACACCTGGGAATAGTGCTACCTCAAAAGCAAGCTATCCCACTCCTGGACATTTATCTGAAATATGCTCAACCATACAAGGACATTTGTTCAACTATGTTCAAAGCAGTTTTATTCATAATAACCAGAACCTGGAAACAATGTAGATATTCTTCAACCGAAGAACAGTACAGGAATTATGGCACATTCACACAATGGAATGTTGCTCAGCAATGAAAAACAAGGAAATCATGAAATTTGCAGGCAAATGGATGGAACTAAAAACGATCATTCTCAGTGAAGTATCCAAGAAACAGAAAGACACCCCATACATATATACTCACTTATAAGTAGATATTAGCCATATAATATAGGAGAAACATACTAAAATCTACAGACATAAAGAAGCTAAACAACAAGTAGGACCCTAAGGAAGATGCTTAATCCTCATTCAGGAGGGAAAACAACAAAGACACCAGAATCGGGAGAGAGAGGGAACAGGACAGGAGCTTACCGCAGATGTCCTCTAAAAGATTTCATCCAGCAGAGGATCAAAATAGATGTAGAGACTCACTTCCAAACTACGGACAGAGCACAGGGATTCTTATGGAAAAAGAGGGTTGAGGAAGGACCTGGAGGGGACAGGAGCCTCACATGGAGACCAGCAAAGACAAAGGCAGCTGGGCCTAATGGTGCTGCAGAGACTGATGCATCAACCAAAGACTGTTAGGATTATGCAACAGAGTTACATGGAGGGTTCACAAATCATGCCACAGGACTGGTTCCATGTGGGAGGTTTATTAAGGGAAGGGGAAAAGAAAGGGGAAAAAGGAGGAGGAAGGGAAGGGGGAATAGGTCACAGGGAGCGTCTCTGGGCAGGGCAGGAGAGAAAGAGAGAGAGCGGAAGGTGGGTTTTCCAGTTCTCTTATAAGATTTCAGGTGGTCCATCAGTGGCTTCACAAATGCCTAATATCCGGTTTGTCAGGTCCCTTGGGGCTGGTCATAGAGATGCCTCCTTAGAGATCCCAACAAAGACCATGCATAGAGAGGACCGAGATACCCTTCTCAGATGCAGCCCTCAGACAGCTTAATCTCCATGTGGGTTCCCTAGTAGGAGGATAAGAGACACTCTCTGACATGAAGTTTTTTGCCTACTCCTTGATCACTTCTCCCTGGTGGAGTGACCTAGCCAGCTAACAGAGAAAGAGGATCAAGGCGGTCCTGATGGGATCCGATAGGCTAGAATAAGACAGAAGGGGAGGAGGTCTCACCTTATCAGTGGACAGGGATAACTATAAATGCAGGGTAGAACTGGGAAGAGATGAGGGAGGGGGTTACAACAGAGATACAAAGTAAATAAATTGTAATAATAATACTAATAACAATCCTACTACTAATAATAATAATAAAAATAAAAATGAAATTAAGAAGTTCCACTTATATGAGCTACATTTAACTTGTTATATCATAAATATTTGCTACCAAAAATGTGTTTATTTTCTTGTGTTTGTTCTAATTCCATAAATTATTTAATGTAAAATAGAAACAAATATTGTATATTACATGTTTGATAATATGACTCAGTGGTCATAAATATACATATTTTTTATTTTTTAATTCCATCATTGTCTTGATTGCAACTTCTCTTGATTAAAGTCTATACATTCTGAAGATTTTATTTTAATTATGTATTAGGTAAGAAAGTCTTGAATAAGCTTCTAATTCTATATAATTCTATAAATTTTAACCGATACAATGTAAACATAGGGTAAGTGATCAAACTATTTCTTCTACTCTATAATAATATACTCAGAAGGATTTCATTGTTGTATATTCCCACACTATTCAAAAGCTGGACATTTACTATTAGACTAAGTCAACCATTTTGTGAGTCTAATCTTTGCTGTTGAGGTTATACATACTGCATCCCTGACGTCAAGAATCTTTCATCCAGTAGCTGATGGAAATAGATGCAGAGACTGGCAGCCCAACAATGGGCTCTGCCTGAGGAGTCTTCCGGAAGAGTGGGAAGAAGGGTTAAGAGAATGGGAAGGGCCATGGACACAGATATACAGCCTGGTCATCATGTGGTTCCCTTATCAGTTGGAGTGGGGTGTTTCTCTGACTCTGTTGCCTGCCTTTGGAATCCTCTCCTCTAGCTTTGCTGCCTTGTCTGACTTCAGTGGGAGAAGATGCTCTCTCTCAGTCCTGTTGTGGAATGTTAGGCCAAGGTGGATTGGTGTACACAGGAGCCTCCCCTTTTCAGACGGAGGAGCAAATGGGGAGAGAGTATTGAGTGTGGGACTGTGAAAAGAAGAGGGAGGAGTCTGAGATTAGGCTGTAAAGTGGTTAAATTAATCAATTAATGGGAACAAATAATTCTTTTTATTAGTCTGTTACAAAAACACACATATAGTTGAAGTCAAAGTACCGGTTCATTGCATAGTTATTGGTCTACTTCTATGAATAGGCTACAATAATTTCTCACTTATTTCAAACATATTCCTTTTTTAGCAAAATTTATACACTCTATCCACAAAACTCTTCACCTCATCAATTTACTACCTGTATCTCCAATCACACAATTTTCAATTTCAAAGAAGAGATAGCAAAATGCCTACAAATTATATGTAACTAAAAATGCAGCCCTTTCAATGGTCATATATAATGTTTATTAAAATGGACTGTTTCTGACATGAACTCAGTGGCTGGTTCTTTGAACAACCCTCTCCCCCCCGAGGGAGGGGCAGTCTTTCCAGGACACAGAGAAGGACACTGCAGCCAGTCCTTATGAGACCTGATAAACTAGGGTCCGATGGAAGGGGAGGTGGACCCCCTATATTGGTGGATTTGGAGAGGGGAATGGGAGGAGATGAGGGAGAGAGGGTAGGATTGGAAGGGAATGAAGGAGGGGGTTACAGCTGGGATGCAAAGCAAATAAAATGTAATTAATGTAAAAAATTAAAAAAAGGAAAAATATTGCCTTAAATTCTGCCTAGTGTGTTATAGTACTGTCTCTATAAGTGTTTACATTCTTATGATAGTTTGCTTCTAATTTTCATTTAAAGTGATACCCCATGTCAGGCAAAATAATGATGCTAAAAACTGTTCCCATACCAATCCTAAACTTGTTATCATATTATCTGATATATTAATCAGTTTAGGTTGTTGGAGGGAAGGACATAATCTATCAACTGTCTTAGTTTCTTTTCTGTTGCTGTGATAAAACAATATAATAAAGCAACATAAGGGGGCGGGGGACTTAAGGGTTTGCTGCACTGGGGCTGGAGATATGTTTTAGTTAAGAGGTTTGGAATCCTAACTACTCTTTTAGGGAACCTGAGTTTTATTCACAACATCTATGTTGGACTGCTCAAAACCACAAGTAATTCCAACTCCAGAGATTCACTAAGGCGTCTGAATTTCTGAGCACATGCACTCATGTATTCTCATGGCACTAGTGTACCTACAAGCAGACATTCACACATATACAAAATTAAAAGAAAATAAATATCATACACTTATCTATATATAGCTGTTCAGTTCACTCCATATATATACACATATATGTATGTGTGTGTTTGTGTGTGTATATGACAGAGAGAGAGAGAGAGAGGAACCAAAAGAGTAGTATGTCATGACAAGTATGTCATACAAATAGTATGACAAGTATGTTAATGGGTGAAAAGCTTGAAAAAGATAGTCACGTTGCATCTACAATCAAATACAAAAAGTAGAGAATGAAGGCATGCTACTGTTCAGGTTTCTTTCTCTATTTTATACAGCCCTGACTTTCCTGCCCAGAAAGCTGTCCTGACCACTAAAATTCAACCAATGAAAACATGACAAGCAATCATGCTTGATGCCCATCCCCTGGGTGGTGATTACCACAAGCACTATCTATCAGTATTTCAGTCAATGACAAATTACATATGTGATGATGGTACCAGAGGTTTTTATGGTCTAGTGTTATTTTACCTATCTTTGATTTGCAATTATGCTCTATTATGTTTGCAGAACAAAACCACCTACTAATATATTTCTCATAATATGTCTTGGAATTTGGTGGAGAGATGACTGTACTTAGACTAAGTATCTTATATAGCAAACATTTATTTCTTTTAGTTCTATAGGCAAGGAGGTACAAGAACAAAGCACTAGAGCATTTGGAGTCTGGTATGGAAGCAATTCTATGCTGGCTCACAGAAGGTGTATAAGTTTGTAAGCTCGATGCGAGACTGCTTGCCTGCCTGCTCATTACCTTGGATTGTGTTTCCAGAATGCAAAAAAAATATATTTTTCTCTCTCAGATGACAAAAAAATGATATGAAAAATGATTTCTTTTGGGTCAATTTTCAACTATATTAACACTTTCTGGTGGACTACTAGATTAGGATTTAACTTCCTCCAACAATATTTACTTGGGAATATCATCATTATAGGAGTTGGTGTTTCATATAAGGACTTTAGAATAACAAATATTCAGTCCACTCTCAATAGCAAGGAGAACTAAGGTCACATATTTAAGTATTAGATGCCCTTGATAGGGAAAGAATGCAATGAATGTTCTGGATAAGCCTAATGTAGTCATGATTTCAGAAGAAAGAAAAATAGTACCTAAATCAGTTGGGAAAACATGCGAGACAGGTCCTAAGCAACTTAGGCTCATTATCAAATCTTCTTCTTCTTCTCCTCCTACTTCTACTTCTTCTTCATGATTAGTCATCACTGTTTCTACTGAAATTTGTGATATGATCATTATAAAAGACAAAGTTAATATAAAACATTTTAATATGTTCATAACAAAGCATTGTATCACTTCTGTATTACTCAAAACTCAAAAGCACAACATGCTACATCAAGACACTTTAGGCTGTCTTTTGAAACATGAAATAAAGATTAGGAGGTCATTTAAGACTAAAATAGTTCTTAAAATTTTACTTCCATTTATAAATTCCTTGTTTTCTCTAAAGAGTATTTGTAATAAAAATACTCTTATTTACTGATTTTGACATACTATAGTTTATAAATGTGAAACTAAATAATTATCAGGTAAAGAGGATGGATGAATAGTCTGTTCTTACACACACACACACATATATATGTATATACACACACACACACATATTAGATATGGAGAGAAAGTTTGCACCATTTTAAAATCAATATTGTATGCTTTTTATATGTATGAAATATAATTTGCATAATGCTCCCCAACACATTGAAATAACTGAGAGACCACAAAGCAATTAAATTGCAGACATACGCACATATACTGTTTATGTATTCCTCTTTTGAAATATTCATAAATTTCCATTTCTATTTTATAATTAAGATCCAGACAGTGAAGAGAAACACACATTTTCCCTCATTTTTAAGCCTTTTCTCAGATGGAATACTATTTTACAAAATATATTATTTAATGATTTAGCATTGATAGGATGTTCATATCAGTGATCAAAAAACACTTTTTAGAGGAAATGACAAAGTGAAAAATAAAGTTTAATTCATGAACAAATTTGTAGCTAGTCACCTAACCTTTGTTTCAGACATCATAAAACAGTATGGAGTGTCTTGATATAACAATGTCTGATTTTACATTTGAAATATTAGGGAAATAATGATATATTTTGATATGAGCATACAAACACATTTAAAATATTCATGTGTGTTCTTGAAATTATACTATTATTGTTTTACATGGGATGGTTTGCTTATGGATTGTTCTAATTTCCAAGGGATACATGTGAGGCTAAGACTTCACTTAAACATTCACCATGACTAGAAAAATGTTTGATCATAAATTCAGGTGTGATTTATTATAAAATACTGAATAGCAGACAAGTTAGAAAAACCGTATTTTATGCTTATTTTTTAATTCACATGAAAAGTAAAAATCAAAGTTTTATACAAAATAGGCAATTATTCAGCCATTAGCTACTTAGTTTACATTTTACTTTTTATCATGAAACAATGTCTCAGCATTGTCCCCACTGCCTTTGAAGTGATTCAGTATCCAAGAATAACCTTAAAAGATCTTTTTCTCTGAGCTTCTTGATTAGCTGGGATTACAAGCCTTTACTACCAGACTTGGCTTAATTAAAAAGAAATTATGCTTATTTAAAGCACCAAAGACAATTTGATTATATCCAAAGAGTTACAATAAAAACTCTCAAGAAGATTGCTTCGCATACAACACAGCCATCTTCAGTTTTAAAGCTGTTTAGTTGACTTAGTTTTAGTCATAATCTCATTAACTGCTTCAAAAGCCTGACTGTACTGAGATAACAATAAATAAATAAATAAACAATTAAAAAAAACTGTAAAGCTTACTTAACTCTTGGATATCTGATCCTGTCCTTCGAATGCAGGCTTAGCAACCTGAACAGAGGAGAATTACACATTTTACCCCAGGGCAAATGAGTAGTACCATGAGAATAAAATGTGAGGTTGTAGTGTAATAGATATTGGAATTCAGTTGACAACATAGATAATATTAACAGGAAGTCTCTGGTTTAGGTAAAAATATAATATAGTAAATTAATGATGTCAAAGATTACACGAAACCCAAAGTGATTAACTAGGAGATATCTAAGACTTTCATTCTTTTTCTACATGAGAGACTTGGCAAAATGTAGGCTGTGTCACTGAAAACAATGCTAAATCTAAGGAAATTGTAACTCATCCAAGGAGAGAAGACAAGGAAAGAAGGTAGAAACAATATGTCTTAATTTAACACAAGTAGATAAGTACACACTAATAGAGAGATTTAAGATTAAAGAAGACATTAGATGGCTGATAAAAACATGACAATGATATGAAGCATTCATAGTAATAGGAATGGTGATGTGAAGCCAATACAATAGCACTTCATTATTAACAAAAAGGATTAATGAAAAGGAGACAGGAAGAGACAGAAGTCTGATATCAACCAGAAAGCTCATACATTTCTAGGAGCATGCAAATTGAAAAATCACTTTAGAAAACCCTGTAGTTAACATTAAGCATATTCACACATCTTTCTCAGCGGTTCTTGTCTTACATATATATCACAATTTACTTTCTAAGCTTGGCAGCATTAAAAATCACCACAGCCTCAGACATTTGAATGGCATATATATTCCCGCATAGTTCTAGAAGGCAAAAAAGAAGATACAGGTATCATCACAATGAATTTCTTGTATGGATCATGAGGCAGGATCTGATGCTCTAGGCTTCTTATCCTGGTGTGTAAATGGACATCTCCTTATGTCTTTACATTAGCCTATGGAGTTTCTCTGGGCAGGGTCCAAATCTCCTTATAATGATATTCATACTGTTTTGTGGCCCATCTATATGTCCTCATATTAACTTCCATGACTTAGTAATAGAGACTCTTAATATTAAAGAAAATCACACAAATTGAGTAATGGAAGTTAGACATTCAATACATGGATTTGAGAGAAAACGATAGAATTTAGCCTATGACATTATTCAATAAAATAATATACTTATAAAAGAACAAAACAGATATGCTTATTATAATAATATACCTTGAAAGTGTAAACTACTGTTTACTTAACAAATAGAATGAGATTTTGATCCATATACCTTATGGACTCCTAAATAGAATAAAAACATTAGTTTCATAAATGGAACACAATAGAGTAAATGGTGTTTATATGCCTTGTGATATCATTTTCATAGAATATAAGAGCAAGAAAAACTGATTTATAATGCTTTAAACACTGTCAGTTTGGATGGGGTTGTAAGGACGAGGAGCATGACAATTCACTATAATTTTTTTTTAAATGAACTTAAGTGGATGTATATTATATGTAAAATGACATTCACTTAATGGTATGTTTGGATCTTGGATGTTTTCTAAAGGCCCTTTCTCTTGTTTGGTTACAGCCTTCTGAGAGAACATATATACCCTATTGCCTCACTGATATTTTTCCTACAGGAGCAACTTCTGTTCTATCAGCTTCCTATGGTAAGGTCCTACCTTACTTTTGAAGGCAGGTGTCCTTTCCTTGTGATGCTTTCTTACCGCTTGCTGAGGCTGTGAGAGCAATGGGAAGCAGAGAAACTTTCCTACTAGTTTCATACCAGCAGGTCTGATTGTGGACTTTTGACAGGTTTTGTCAGTCTCTGTCATCCTTCCCTCTTCTCAGGCAGTTTTAACATTTCTTTACCAACTTTACAATCAGCTGTTAGGTGCAGCTAGCAACCTCATATCTATGAGCCTGATGAGACAAAGACTTCAGAAATGGCTCTTCAAGAGTTTGTGTTAGTTTTGGATAAAAGAAGCCTGAAGACTTTAAGACTCTCTCCTAGGAGGCTCATTCATAGAAATAAATTTGGCCAGAAATAGATTGCCTTAGGCTCCATGGACCTGAAGTTTCTCCTTGAGTGAGGGAATTTACTGTATACAATATTCAGGAGTTGACCAGTGCCTATAAGCACTAAGATCAATTCCTCCCTCAGCCTCTAAAAATTGCATACTTCAATGGGCCACACAAGAAATTCTTTAAAGCTGCTTCCAGCTCCTAAGACCCATCATTTCACACCAGCTTTTCAAAGCTTCTAGACTCAGGGCTTGAGGCCTGCTGCTCTAAAAAAAGTCCTGCTGTTCTAATGTCCTAGACCTCCTGGAGAGAGGTTACTGATAAAGCTGCTCTTCCTTTCCCATAGGGCTGCTCTGCAAGGAACAGCTCTAGGTTGCCTTTAGTGTTCTCTTAGAGATATTACACCAGTATTAGATTTCAGATCCCTTTTGTTTCTATACTACCATTCTGTTGCTACTCGGAGTTCAAACCTGCCTCATTTAAATCTTAAGTGGCAATCTGCTTCGAGTTGTTTTATCATATTTAATGTTATTAATTCCTTAAGTTGAAATTTACTCCATGTATGTATTTCTTGATGTTTTCTACTTCCTTCTTGAAGAAAAGTGGGACAAGAACCCTGCAGGAGGTAGAAGATAGTCTCTACCAACTGCATTTTTAGAAAAAGCCTTAAAGCAATACAGGGAACTAACTACTTACTGAAGTTCCCAAAACAAAATGCAAAAAAACAGCCTTTTTCTAATTATGTTGCTTTAGCTCAGATATTTTTTTCAAGGGCAGAAAGCAGAGGAAGACACTTTAGAAACTTGGGTAAAAATAAGTGTACATTATAAAGTAATAAAAATGAATGAATGAATCTACTGTCTGAGTGACACAATACATACTGGAACTAGTTTATATGCACAAAATCTTACACTATCGTGATGAAGCAATAGTATAATTTCAAAATTCAAAGTTTAATAAGCATTGATAACTTGCTTGGTAGAGAAGGGTGTTAACTGTCAAGACTGACAACCTTCTAAGTTCAATCCATCGAAGAAGAGAACCAAGTTTTTCTCTTCCCTTTACATATTTACTGTCTGTTAGCACAAAACATGCACACAAATACACATTGAACACACACAAATAAATATACAAATAAAATAAACTTCTTGAACTGTATTTGTGTTACAGCTCAGATCCTTCAGTATGTTTGATCTTTAAAAACTGTTTCTTCAGTGTGTACCTAATTTCTTGCTTTTACATTGACTGTTTACATATTTTTCATAATAATTTCATTTGTCATTGTTGGAAACTAATACCTGACCTTTAAGATGAATTCTCTCATCTCAAATGACTCAATATAGGGACTTCCTCAAAAAGACACCAGAAATTTTTTTAGATGATTCTAGATCCTGCCAGGTTAGAAAGTAATATTAATCATGACACTCTCTTAAAGATCTCCTTAATATTTAGAATTCTATGGTTTCCTGTTTGACATGTTGAAGTTAGAATCAAAACACAAACATGAATCTGAACACTTGATTAGCGAGGTCTTCAATTTTCAAAGAGTAAGTAGCATTCTACTTCTTAGTTTTACAACTGAAAAGTTATGACTAAGTTAAGTATTAGAATTAAAGTGAGATTACCTTTCTACGTTATCAGTCTTGACAAAGTGATTGTATATTCCCAGAGGCTTCTACTTATGTGGAAATAATAGAGTACTCTTGTAAAATATCTGTTTATAATAATATCAAATTCAAGAAAACACATTACTGGTAGTAGATATTCATTTATGGTAAGAAGTCATAGAAACATAACTAGGCAAAGGAAAAGAGAACTCTATTAAACACAAATAACATACCACCAAAGGTCAGATATGTGAACTAGAACTCAGCACTTGCAGAGTATTAACAGTGATTCTCAAAGAGGATGAGGGAAGATTTTTGAAGTCACACATTGATACAGTTTAACAGCTGAAAAACATAATTATTAGCTGGTCTGTGTAGGAGCAGAGAATGAGATTATTTGCAAGGAGTTAAATTTGAAAGAAAGCAGATAGTGCACAATGTATGAGCACATTTCACAGTCTTGTCTGTTCCGTGTTGAATGCTTTCTGTAAGCTGCAGAAGAACAAGGAAACTGTGACTCTTGACTCAACTTCTGTATTACACAAGAAAACTAAAAATAAAATGGTTCTATAGAACTTTTTGCATTCCATACGGTGTAGCAATATTTTACACTGAAACATATAAAAATAAAACCAATATCACAAAACAAAAACATATAATAGAGATAAACATGAACTGAAGTCACTCTTAAGCTGCCCTTGCTGATATTGCTACATTTGCCTTTGAGAAATATTCATAGATGGTAGTTTCAGTTCAGATTCATAAATATTTTGTATTTGAAGACCAGTGGAGAGAGAGAATATGAAATGCAGTGAGCATTGTTTTGTTTCTAACTGCAAGCCCAGGTTTAAGTGTTGTTTGCTTTATTCCAGTGCTCACGAGGCAGGTATCACTTTTGAACATGCTGACAAAGCCACTTTACATTCACACAACAATACCAAAGTCAGGAAATACCAAAATGCTTTTGTAAAAAACAGAAATTTTATTGTAGTATTCAAACCATGAATTTTTCATCCCTATACTTCTAGATTACATTGTGTATGTTATGGAAGTTATAAAAGATAATAAACAACTCTAATGGCTTCATAAATACCAAGTTAAAAGAAAGGAGATCTGAAGGATGTTGTGAACGGGTTTGGAATAAGACATTAATGGGGTAAAATTTGGGTGTTTCTGTGAAAAGGTTTCTTGATGTGATTAATGGAAGGGTAATATTTACCTGGAATGGGAACAGCAAGGTGACATGGGCTGTGTCCTGGATATAAAATAAGGGGAAAATGAGGAAGCTCGTATTAACATACCCCTCTTACTGCTTTCCTCATCTACCCAGAAGTGAACTGCTCATGTAATCATGCCAAGCCTTCCATGATAGATACTATTCCCTGAACCAAGCCAAGATAAACCTTTTCCTCTTTGGTTTAGTTCTTAACAGGTATTTGGTAAAACCAAAGAGAAAACAATAATCTTGCAGTATCAAAGTTTAAATATCTTTAAATCAATTTTGTTCTGTTCTCTTGGAGAACATTTTTTATTCATAGATCATTTAATATTTCTTAAATGTGTTTTCTATTATGAAGAATTATTTATAAGTACTCCAGGAATTTGAAGATTTATACTGAAATATATGATATATATTAGAAAAATCATGTGTCTTAAGTAGCTGGGCATTACTCTAATAAGTTTAATTCAGAGAGATTTAAGTTCCAAGTCACAAATGATATACTATTTCAATGTTTATCGGAATAAGAAAAATAAATACTTACTATTCCTCCCCATTGTTGTCATCCTTGTCGACCTCATGTATGGGTAGTCAAGTTGGTGAGACATTATGGGTGTATTTTCAGGTATCATTAGGAGACATAACCTTCCATAAAACTCCCAGATCTTCTGGCTCTTACAGTCTTCCACAGGAAGACTATACCAATTGGTGGTACTGTGCCAAATACACAGCCTTGAAAAAAACACATATAGCAAACATGTGTATGGAATATATGTATATATTTTCTATATACATATATGCATGTTATAAAAATAGTGAAAAAAGAGGTCACAAATTTGAATGAGAATGGGGAAGGATACATAGCAGAGTTTAGAGGAAGAGAAGGAGAAATTTTTTATGCTTTATTTTTTTATTAAATTTTTATTTTTATATTAATCACAGCTTATTTACTTTGTATTCCAGCTGTAGCTCCCTCTCTCATTCCCTCCAATCCCACCCTTCCTCCTTCATCTCTGCTATGTATCCTTCCCCACTCTCAGTCAAATTCGCGACCCCTTTTCTCCCTACTTTTATAACATGGATATAACCAGGCTAGGCCACAGAGGAAGACATTGCAGCCAGTCCTGGTGAGACCTGATAAGCTACAGTCAGATGGAAGGGGAGGGGGACCTCCCCTATCAGTGGACTTAGGGGCAGGGAAGAGATCAAAGAGCTAGTCTCAGAGTTCATGCCAGAGACAGTCCCTGTTCCCCTTATTAGGAAAGCCCCTTGGATACTGAACTGCCATGGGCTACATCTGGGCAGGGGTTCTAGGTTATATCCATTCATGGACCCTGGTTAGAGAATCAGTCTCAGACAAGCCCCTGTGCCCAGATATATTTGGTCCTTGTGGAACTCCAGTTCTCTCCAGGTCTTACTAACTTTCTCTTCTTTCATATTTTAATTATATTATAATATCAAAATTAAAATGGAAGTACCTTCCCCTAGATGGTTTTAATGCGTAACTTTAATCATGGCATATAGTACAAATTAAGAGTGGTTGGTCAGTTGGAACATCTTGCTCTGTATTTCAGGGGAGACTTAAAATCACAGTCCTTTTGCTCACTAGCCACATAAATGCTATAAGGACAAGGAAGTACTACAAAACCCATTTTTTAGAGTAAGTATAAATTTCTAAGTTCATTGTATCAATTTTGATTAAGAATTGCTTTGAATTAACAACTAAAAAAGTACAAGACACATTTCAAGAGACAGTTGAGAATGAATCTTTTCAGAAATCATCTGAGTAACTTTTCTCTTATTTAGTTAATACCTGAGACTAATGTCATGGAACAAATATAGTTACATTTAAGTTATTCCCAAAATACTGATAGTAATTCAAAGAAAATAAAAGAGGTTAAAATATTTTAAAAGGGCAAAGAAAAGTCAAGGTGGAAACTGCTTAGAAAAATCTGTAAAAAAATATAATTGTAAGGAAACAAAAAAATAGTGCCTTACCAATTATACAGCAATGTATCATATGTTTTATATATATACATATAACATATAAACATAAAACATATGTTTTATATATATAAAACATATGATACATTAAAATTATATATATAATATATATTTTATATACAATAAAAATATATTTTTTTTAATTTCATGGAATACTTAGAAATGTCTTCGTTTTAACTTAGTTACAAAAAAATTTGGGATGATTTCATTGCAGTTTGTTTTGATCTTCTCAGAGATTAACATATTTATGGTAAAAATATAAGTTCACTTTTACTATCTCTGCTTAAATGAGTTAGCATTATCTAAATGTTCTGCAACACATTTAAATATTCTTTTATTGGTAACTGTAACAACCACTGTTATAGTAGCAGGCCTCTAATTTCATTCTTTCATAGAAAAGATAATGTGAATTTATATATTCTTCTTGCCTTGGAGGAATTTAATTTAAATAATGAGAGTATCAGTACAAATATATCAATATTTGCAACTATGTTAAATATTTGTGAGATATATCTGATTACATTTTATAAAGTATGGACTAATGTAGCATTACAGATCTTTCTGTTCTCAAAGAAGATAACAATTAGGTACAAATATTGTAACAACTATTGTTTTAAAGTTATACATATATATAAATCTTTTTCCAAAAGAGAAGCTTGAAGTAGTTATTCAAAATATATAACTTCTGACTTGAAAGTTTTATGATATTTATAGAAAAAGTGAATAGCATCTATATGTTAATTTATCCTACATGCCTCTCCTAGAATTACTTCTATTTTAAATATAGCATTTTAAAGAAAAATGTTGATTTTTGTTTGAAAAGACTTATTTGAAAGAAATATAATAGAAACAAAACTGATAGTAATATTTCAAATGGCATTAAAGCCATCTGTTTCAAGATTTATTTTAAAGAGAAAAAGGCAACAACAAGAATAAAAAAAATTTTAGAGAAATGCCTCCTCTAAAATGTTATTTACCAATGCATCTTATTTGCCAACTTGGCATTTTTGGTGTCCTTTTGTTTAAATGGACTAACAGGTAAAATTTTTAGTTTGGAAAGTGGAACTCAGGCAAGAATAAAAATCCAATCCAGCTAGGATTTATTTCAGCTGTAGCAGTTATTTCCACTGGAATACATCAACACAGCCTTAAGATATTTATGTTTTTATAATTCTAGCCATCATTTCTATAAAAGTAGGAATGATAATATTTTGTCATGTTGCTAATGTTAATTGTTTACATGACACATAATAGAGATTTTGTCAGAAACTGCTGTTCCTGCATAATTCTGATCCCATAATGAGCACTCTCCTTCTGAAACATCTCATTGAGAATGACTAATGAATACAACATCTGTAATTATTTAAATTTTATTCCTATTGTAGATTGAATTTTTATGTATGAGTGGTCTTTGAAGTAACTCTCACAGGAAAAATGAATTTAGTAATTAAGAGTGGGATGATAGTAATTATTTTCTATAATAATATTTTTCATGTTATTAAATAAAAAGGAAATGTTTTCAGATGGGAATGGGACACCACTTGTTGTACTATTTTTCCCCTGTTACTTCTTATTAGAAAATGTGGCCATATTGATTATACTAGAAAATATACATGCTACTTTAAATACTAAAGTGTAGTAGCTGTTTCATGAGCACTTTCATAATTTTGATTCATATATTGCAATACTTCCAAGTGCATAAATTTTACTTTAAGAGAATGATAATATAAAGGATTTTTCTTAACGTAAATAAATATTATCATGTGACAAACATGCATTTGTAATCAATATGATTTTCATGAATACTAATGATAATATGATTGATTAGGATTTGGAGAAAGAATAACAAAAGTAATTCTAAATAAAAAAAATACTACTAATTGAAAGATATTCCATTGAGGGTAATTTGTAACACTGATGTGAACAATATGAAAATTAGTAAACATATGGGGACTTCACCAAGGTGTCAATTTATTCAGGAACCTTCTAGTTCTCATAACTTTGGATCCGAGTTGTAGGAGTCCATGGCTAACCCTTGAGTTAAAGCACTTATGTTATAATACACTACAATGATTTCTGGAATTATTTTCAGCATTTTAAACAAAATTTTAATTTTGAAGGGTCATTCTGGGATTATGAAAAGAGAAAAATTTAGGAAAACCCAAATTTTGCAAAATACCACATCATTGGATCAAAACAAATTTGGCCATATGTTCATAAGGTTGTATGTGTGTTTGTGTGTGTGAGAGTGTGTGTGTTTGTATCTAATTAGAAATGCTTAAAATATTAAGAATTGAAATTTCAATAGTGAACACAAACATTCAATGGTTCATATTTTTTATGTATTATGCTTATGAAATCACAGGAACTAGATGGATCTTATTATAATTGGAAATTAGTGAAACTTGGTGTTGGTCTTAAAGGGAGAAGTAAAATTTTGCAGGGCACAAGAATAAGTGTTGTGGCTTGATTATATAAGTGTCACATAGAAAGTCTCAAAAGCAAAATCTGTTGATAAGATATTTATTGAAAAGTGGTTTCGAGTTGAAGAAAGGAAATCATTTGGGAAATACCTATGAGAAAAGTGCTGGCTAGAATGTTTCGACTTGAAGCAAATAAGATGGCTATACAGTGGTGGTACATGCCTTTAATCTCACCACTTGGGAGGCAAAGGCAGGTAGACCTCTGTGAGCCTGGTATATATGGTGATTCCAGGACAGCTAGGACTACACATAGTGAGACCCTGTCATGGAAAAACATAAAACAAAACAAACACACAAACAAATGAACAAAACAGAAATAAACAAGATTTTTTCCAGGAACAATAAACCTCATTTGAAGAATCTCCTTAATCAGATTGGCTTGTGGACACGGCTGGAGAGTGTTTTCTTGGCTCATGTTTGATATGAAAATATCTGGCCAACTGTGGTCAGTGGCAATACTAGGAATGTGGCCCTGAGTTGCTTAAGAAATCAAGCTGAGTGTGTAAGGGGGGGGCAAGACAGCAAGCAAGTTACTGTATCCAAGATCATTCTTTGATTTCACTTAATGATGAATTGCAACCCATAATCCAAATGAACTATTTTCTCTTCAATTTGCTTTTGTTCAGAGGTTTTGTTTGTTTTTTTTTGTTTTTAATCAGGCTAACAGGATTTAATACTACATTAAAAAAAACCAAAACCAAAACAAAAACAAAAGAACATTTGGTGCCAAAGAATGAGAAATGCATGTGATGGGCATGGTCATTTTGTTTTTATTAGAGCATTGTTTTAGAAAAGGCTGTGTGCTCAGAGTTTGAGGAGATATATTTTCTAATTAAATTTTTATTTTTTTTACATTAATTACATTTTATTCACTTTGTATAAGTGAAAGTGTAAGCCCCTCCCTCATTGCATTCCAATCCCACTGTCCCTCATCTCATCCCTGCCCCTCTTCAAGTCCACTGATAAGGGAGGTTCTCCTCCACATCTGTCTGACCCTAGCTTATCAGGTCTCCTCAGGACTGGCTGTAATGTCTTCCTCTGTGGCCTGGCAAGGCTGCTCGTTCCTCGGGGGGCGGATCAAAGAGCCAGCCACTGAGTTCATGTCAGAGACAGTCAGTCTCTGTTCCTCTTACTAGGGCACCCACTTGGAGACTGAGCTGCTATTGGCTACATCTGTGCAGGAGTTCCAGGTTATATCCATGCATGGTCCTTAGTTGGAGAATCAGTCTCAGAAAAGACCCATGTGCCCAGACATTTTTGTTCTGTTGCTTTCCTTGTGAAGCTCTTGTCTTCTCCTGGTCTTATTAACTCCCCCTTCTTTCATAAGATTCCCTGCACTCTGCCCAAGGTTTGGTTATGAATCTCAGCATCTGCTTTGATACACTGCTGGGTGGAGTATTTCAGGAGCCCTGTGTGTTAGGTTCCTGTCTTGTTTCTTGTTTTCTCTCTCTTCCAATGTCCATCCCATTTGTATTTCTAAGTGAGGAGATATATTGACAGCTTTCAAGATAGGAATATCAAAAAAAAGGTACAGATTATGGTACCTGTTTGTGAAGGTTCAAAGGAAATTTGAGAGGCTCCAAGCCTATCAGAAGCATTTGACACTGCATTTATAAATTTACCTAATAATTACATATAAAATCTGTATAATAACTAAAGAAGAAGAAACCATGAATTTGAGTTGGGGGACCATGAGAGGCGTTGTAAGGTGCAAAAGACAGTGGGGAACTATGTGTACAAAGTAGTTGTACATGAAAATTTAAGAATAATTTAAAAAATTTTACAAAAGGCTTTCGGAGCCAATAGTGTGATATTTCACATTAACACTATATGATATTTTTGGTCAGCTGGAGCTGAAGAATCTGCTGTAATTAACAAGAAATCAGTAGCACTGAAGTGAGAACCTTGCTTTACTAGGACGACTGACATTGAGAGCCTAGTGCTGAGAAAGTATCTGTTCATTGATAAGTGACCAGCCTGGCTATGGTGAAATTTTCTGGGAAGTATTTTCTCCAGTTCACCACATAGAAACTGTGGCTGGCGGTCAAGTATGCAACTCAACCTATCACCAAAACCTGGTAAGGTGTAAGAGGCTCCATTTTGGAACTGTTTTTGGTGACATAAAAGGACAGAACTTAAGGGGCCCTGGAGAGACATTGAGGCTTAGCACAGAATGTAGTATAGTTAGAATTCCTGGTGTGAAATCAGGCCATTGGTGAAGGTACAGTTTCAGTTGCAGTGGGATCTCCAAAATTTTTGAGATTGAAGGACTTTGTGATGAACACCAAAATTTGGATTATGACAGGGGAGTCTTCTGGATCCAATGAAACAAGATGGGTGTGACGTAGACTGCAGAGCCACATAAATGGATCTGTACATCTTTGGAGCCCAGAAGATCATGAAGGAGTTCAAGATGTCAGACACTGAGCTATACATACTGTTGGATTTAGTTTTGCTTTGCTTTTAATAAAAAATGTGGCTTGGCATTTATGCCATGGAAAAAGAAAATGTATAATTTGTTTTGGGTTGTACAAAAGCCAACTTTCTTGGAATTTTAAAGAGATGTTGAATTTTTAAAGAGAACTTGAAATATAACATGTTTTATTATTTTAGATTACAGGATTTTGTTGTTTTTTTTCCCTTTTATTTTTTATTTTTATTAATTACAGTTTATTTACTTTATATCCCCCTGTACCTCCCTCCCTTCTCCCCTCCCAATTCTCCCCTCCCTCTTCTCCACCTGTGTCCCTCTCCCAGTCCACTGAAAAGGAAGGTCCTCCTTCCCTTTCCTCTGCATATATGTTATGCATATATGCTTGTGTACATACATATATTGTATACATAACTTCTTAGAAACCATTTAATATGGGCTAGATTTTCTCACTTTTGCTTACATAGAGCAATTCAACTTTACTTAAAATGAGCTTTGAAAGAAATTTTTTTACATCAGAGAAAAGATAGCATATTAAACAATAGGAGCAAAAAAATGAGGAACTGTACAAAAGAAATTAAAATCTGTAAGTATATATTATCTCCGAGATTACAGGATTTTTTAAAGTTAGACTTTATTTTATATTTTAACATATTGACATGAATCTGGAATGAAAAATGAAGGAATGTTAATGGTTTATATGGATGTATTTGTATGTCAAGTCAACAAGGAGTCAATTACATTGTATTGTATTCCTCAACTTGAAAAAGAAAAAAAAGCTAGAGTTGCATAAGAAAATGGAGCCTAAATCAAGAAACTGCCTTCATCAGATTAGCCTGTGAAGATGTCTAACAGATATTAATATGAAAATTCCCATCCCCCTGCAGGGGGTGCCACCACTATGGAGATGGTCCTTGGATTTTTTTTTTAACTCTTTTTGAAATTAATTTATTTTTTTTTATTTTGAATTTCTTTGATATTCAAACTTTTCATTATTTGTAGCAATTTGTAGTTCTTTTTTTTTAAGTTTTCTATGTTTTTTTTTATTAATTACACTTTACAGTTTATTCACTTTGTATCCCAGCTGTAGTCTCTTCCCTCCTTCTCTCCCAATCCTACCCTTCTTTCCTCATCTCCTCCCATATGCCTCCCCCAGTCCACTGATAGGGGAAGTCTTCCCACCCTTCCATCTGACCCCAGCTTATCAGGTCTCATCAGAACTGATTGCATTGTCTTCCTCTGTGGCCTGTCAAGGCTGCTCCCCCCTCAGGGGCCAGTGATCAGAGTCAGCCACTGAGTTCATGTCAGAAACAGTCCCTGTTTCCATTACTAGGGAACATACTTGGACACTGAGCTGTCATGGGCTACATCTGTGCAGAGGTTCTAGTTTATCATGATGCATGAAAATAATCTCAGTAAGTCATAAAAACCAAGCCAGTAAGCACTATTCCTGCTTCAGTTTTTGCCTCCAAATACCAGTCTTGAATTCGTTTTTTTGTTCTCTTTAATAAATAAATTATCCACTTTCCATATGTATTGCAGCCCCTTTGCTGCTCTACTCCAAGTCCCCCCTCCCACTGTCTTCCCCGACCCTCTCCCTTTCTTCTCAGAGAAGGGAGAACCCTCCAACATGTACCATCCTGCCTGTCTACTTCATGTCATATCAGGACTAACGGTATGCTTTTCCTCTGAGGCCAGGCACTGATGCCCAGCTAGTAGAAAGTGATCTAACAGTAGGCAATTGTGTCCACGTCAGTGACAGACTCCTCTTCAGTTGCCAAGGGACCCACATGAAGACTGAGCTGCCCATCAGCTCCATAAGTGTATCAGGCCTAGGTCCCGTCTATGCATGCGCTTAGGTTGGTGGTTCCATCTCTGTGAGCAGCCAGGGATCTGGGTTAACTGACCCTGTTTGTCTTCTTGTGGAGTTCTCACTTCCTTCAGGTCCCTCTCTTCTTCCCCCAATCCTTCCACAGGATTCTCAGATCTCTTCTCATATTCGGCTGTGGTTCTCAGCATATGTTTTGATCTGCTGCATGGTGGAGCTACTCAGAGAATGGCTAGCTTGGCTCATGTCTGCAAGCAGAGCAGAGTATCATTAATAGCGACAGGGGTTGGCCTTCTATGAGCTGGGTCTCAGGTAGGCCAGTCATTGGTTGGGCATTTTCTAAAACTCTGATTCCTCTTTTTCCCTGCCCATCTTGTAGGCAGGTTAAATTTTGGGTTAAATATTTTATGGGTGGATTGGTGTCCCCCTCCCTCCACTGGAAGTCCTGCCTGGCTACTGGGAATAACCACTTCAATCTCCATATCCCCCACTGATAGGAGTCTCAGCTAGAGTCACCCCATATCCTCCCAAGAGTATACCCTGAAGCTGGACTCCAGATTGTCACAGAGATCCCCACCCTCCACTTTCCATCTATCTCCCAACCCTCTTGCCTACCACCTGCACTCTTCCATACCTGGTCCCGACTCTAGTTCACCTTCCCACACTCTCTCCCACCCATATCCCTCGCTTCTTCCTATGTCTGTTTTATTTTCCCTTCTGAGTGATATTCAAGTGATCCAATAACATCATCTAGAAGAAGCAGTAGTATATAGGAAATCAAAGAAAGACCATAGTTTTTGGAGTCTAGAATGTTATCTGGCCATTCTGCTTATCTGGTTGCCATTCTGTGAACATACTTAAAACAACTGAATTGTACCCTAGAAGCTGAACTGTCCAAGTGGGTTACATAGTAATGGGAAGAGGGACTGCCTCTGACATAATCTGATTGGCCTGCTCTTTGATCACTTCCCCCTGGGGGGGAGCAGCCTTCCCAGGCCACAGTAGAGGACAATGCAGCCACTTTTGATGAGAACTGATAAACTAAGATCAGAAAGAAGGAGAGGAGGACCTCCCCTATCAGTGGACTTGGGGAGTGGCATGCATGCAGAAAGGGGAGGGAGGGTGGGATCGGCAGGGGAGGAGGGAGGGGCTTATGGGGGGATACAAAATGAATAAAGTGTAATTAATAAAAAATAAATAAAAGATTTAAAAAAAAAAGAAACTCTGAAAAAAAAAAGAAGAAGAAAAAAAAAAAAAAAGGTTGATTCCATAGTACATAAATAAAAAGCAAATAAGCAAGCACAGTGGCTCACACCTCTAATTCCCTCAGTCTGGAAGCTGATGACTGCCATGAGTTGAAAGATAGCCTGTACTCATAGTGAGTTCCAGACATACCGAGCTATAAAGTACGAATGAAACTCTGTCTCAACCAACCAACAAGTAAAAACATGCGTACACACATGTACACATGGGCGCATGAACACATATACCCACGAAAGAAGGGGTGCAAGAAGCATCACAGGTAGGTAGTGGAAGACCCAGTTAGGTGAAGAGCCCATAAAACTGCGAACTTTTAATGTGGAAAAATACATTTCTATGTGAGGTTAGAAAAGAAAAAAACAGAGAATTAGTGTAAAGATAATTTTTATAGTTTTGTCGATAATTGGAAGAGAAAGTGCAAGAATTATTTGCCAGGCTCGGGGGTGGGGGGGATGAAGCAATATTTGAGGAAGAAAGATGAATTGAAAATCAATTTTTTGGATAGACTTCCACGACAAGAAACTAGTAAACTCTTAGTAGGAAGAAAGAGAAGGACAATGGGACTCCTGGAAACACATCAGCACTCCTGGAAACAAATGGAAACAGATAATGCAGGAGCAGCTGCTTCAGTGTCCTAGAGAATGAAACAAAGCAGCAGGCCACCTAACAATGATATCCAAAGACTAGGCCTCCAGGATGTCTGTTGGACAGAAGAATAGCTACAGGATTCAAAACCAGAAATGTGCATGGCATGAAACTTCAAAACTGTTAATGACCTTTACAGATGTACCTGGCTCATGTTGTTCACAGATATAGATAAGAAAGCGAGATGATGAGTTACCTGTGCCCTATAGAAATAAATTTAACAAGGAAAGTGTTAATAACCACTATTTTGCTATGATTTTCTGAAAATAATATAAATATAGGGGGTGGTTGACAGGTTTTGAATCATAGAATCAAGTATTACCTGTCTCTTGTAAATGAAGCTATTTTATCCATAAATGCATGTTACAATAATTGAAATTACCTAAAATAATAATAGAAAGTATATGTAATAAAGAATAATATACCTCTGATTTTTATAATAAAAAATGAATAATGACTCCATGCTATACTGATTTATCTTACATCAATGCAAGGAACTTTGTCCTTATTAATAAGAATTATTTGAGTCTTTTGTGTGCAAATGATGCATTACTCACATAAAAGAACGAATATTATAACTGTTAAATACTTGAGTCAATGTCTTTCTAATAGAGAAAAATAAAAACACAGAACACATCCTAGTCATGTGAATAGAATACATATACATCCTTAAGGGATTTTATTTCGTGTCATCAACTGCTTTGAGGGAAATAAACTTTTTCAAAGACAATGGCTCTTTGACATTGAAAGACAATTAAAATTATTGAAAAAAATTATGAGGTTAGATGCAGCAATGATACTAACAAACTTTAAAAGTATTGCATTTATTTATTTTGTATAGTTAAGTGGACAGATATTTGAAAGAGTGAGTTTTGCCTTTTCATCATTGGGTTCCAGGGACAGAACTCAGACCATCAAACTCATGCCTTTACACTCACGTAAAGTTTCATGTAGCAAGCCCACCAGCAAACTTTTTGACAGGATTTTAATACCATGGGTGTTCCTTAGGAATAATACATACTTAATTAGATTGATATTCATAGCTTTCAAAATTTTACCTCTCTTTTAATTTGAAAAAAAAAAAAACTTGTAAATACATTCCATTTATGTACTTCTAAACACCACTGGAACTTCCCAGAAAATCATACTCCAACCAAGGACTATTCGTGGAGATGACCTGGAACCCCTGCACAGGTGTAGCTCATGGCAGTTCAGTGTCCAAGTGGGTTACATAGTAATGGGAAGAGGGACTGCCTCTGACATAATCTGATTGGCCTGCTCGTTGATCACTTTCCCCTGAGGGGGGAGCAGCCTTACCAGGCCACAGTAGAGGACAATGCAGCCACTTTTGATGAGAACTGATAGACTAAGATCAGAAAGAAGAGGAGAACCTCCCCTATCAGTGGACATGGGGAGTGACATGCATGCAGAAAGGGAAGGGAGGGTGGAATTGGGAGGGAAGGAGGGGGGGGCTTATGGGGGGATACAAAATGAATAAAGTGTAATTAATAAAAAAAATTTAAAAAAAGGTAGTTACAGATATTTGAAATTAAACAATTCCCTACTGTATTAGATAATGTAGAAATAAGTAGTTCAGTTGAGATGTTTTCATGTATACACTTACTCCAAGAGCTTTCATGGCTTCTTATCATTCCTCATGAAGTTTATGTAAACAAGTGGGTTTCACCGAGATAGAAAGTTAAAAACAAAGTTTGCATTACATCTACATAGGTTTATATAAGCCATCCTTTCCCTTCTACTGAAGGATTCCTACTGCATGATAATTGAATGAAATGGAAAAAATAAATTTATTGATGAATAATAATATAAAATAGTGTTAATGTTTTTTCTTCTTACATGCTATAATTTCTGATACATTTCTTTAAATTTTGGGCATTTATTGTAGAGATTATCATTTTCTCTGTTTATCAATCTTTTTGTACACTGTCATAAAGAATATGGTTCTGCCCTTGCTTGCATTTGCTCCAGAAAAGGAGGTTACACAGGATTAATCTTGCATACACATAATTTTATCCAAAACTGTGGGTTTCCTTGTTATGTTTTCAAGCATACAAACAATTTATTTTTATCATATTGTCCTATGATTGCTTTCTCTTCCTTCTGACATATTATAGAAGAAAATGTAGTCCACAAGCTGGAGCATTAGATACTTGGCTTTGCCAGATAATGGCACTGTTCTGGAAGGCTGTGAAACCTTGAAGAAGCAAATTTAACTTCTTGAAGTGGGTCATAGGGAGCAGGCCTGTAAAAGAAGATCGAATGAATCTTTCCTTTTGCCCCATGTGATCTATTGATCTATACATGCTTCCACAAGGCCAGAGCCCATTAGTCTATACCCTTTGGTATGAAGCTGCAAGGTAAAGTGGAGCCTTCTCTCTCCCATGTTCATTCATGTTAGGGATTTGGGCTCAATGATAATTTAAGTAGTTAAAACATCTCCTGGACGCTCCATCTCCTTTCATAGGAAAGAAGCTCTTGAAGATCCTTCTGAAAATCCCTGATGTTATTCACTTTGGTAGGTCAGCCTGTTGAGATTATGCTTAGGAGACAATGCACACAGGGACTACTTTCTGTACCTGGAGACTATATGAATCTATTAGCATATTTTTTCAATAATTCTTGTTTCATTCTCGTGTCCCCAAAATGAGACAGTGCAAAATGTGGATAAGTGAGCTTCGACTTTTGGAGGATTTATGGTTTCTGCTTTTATCTCTCTGAATAATACACCAAATCACATTAACTTATTGAGTTATGAGAAATCTTTAATTATTCTGATTTTGATGACATTCATGACTTTAACTTAGTAGTCACACCTAAGTAGTTAACAGATAATGCTGGTAATCAAGTAATTACAGGTAAGGCATTTGATATATTGATGATTTTTGGACAATCAATGAATTTAGTTATAAATTAGGTATTTCAGTATAGGTGTCTAGAAAGCATCTGAATATAATCTGAATTTATAAATAATTAGATGATGCTAATTTTGGAACATATATAATAGCATATATATATATATATAACATATATAATAACTTTAAATATTTATAATATAAGGATTAGAAAATATGAAGGTTTAGATAATTTTTGTTACCTAAAATAATGTTAAAAACGAAGATAACCTAGAATCCCTGCACAGATGTAGTCCATGGCAGCTCAGAGTCCAAGTGGGTTCCATAGTAATGGGAAGAGGGACTGCCTCTGACATAATCTGATTGGCCTGCTCTTGGATCACCTCCCCCTGAGGGGAGAGCAGACTTACCAGGCCACAGAAGATGACAATGCAGCCATTCCTTATATGATCTGATAGACTAAGATCAGAAGGAAGTAGAGGAGGACCTCCCCTATAAGTGGACTTGAGGAGGGGCATGCACAAAGAAGGGGGAGGGAGGGTGGAACTGGGAGGGGAGGAGGCAGGGGCTTATGGGAGGATACAAAGTGAATAAACTATAATTAATAAAAAAAGACAGTAAACATCACAAAGTATTGTCCCCAACTATGAAATTAGAATAATAACAGTATATGATCTATACAGTTGTAAAGTGCATTATATTTTTAACTTATGAAAAATACTTAGAACTGATCTTGGCATCAGTAAATACCTAAGAGTTGTGACCTATGTATGCATTAGTATCAATTATTAGTTTGTGTCCTATAAAGTACAATGGTGATTAATAAAAAAAATAAAAATTAAGTAATACTTCCTAGAATAAAATATATTACATAATGTACATGATTCATTCTTACTCCAAAATTGTTTGCTTGTTTATTTAAAATTAAAATTTGATTAGAAAAACTTCATTTTTTTTCTATCAGTATTTTAACTTTTTTTTTGTTTGTTATTATTAGTTACATTTTATTAACTCTGTATCCCAGCTGTATCCTGCTCCCTCATTCCCTCCCAATCCCATCCTCCCTCCCTCATTTCCTCCCTGCCCCTTTCCAAGTCCAAGGATTGGGGAGGACCTCCTCCAATTTTGTCTGGTTCTGTTTTATCAGGTATCTTCAGGTCAGGCCTGGCTGCGAAGTCCTCCTCTGTGGCCTAGCAGAACTGCTCCTCCCTTGGGGGGTGGGGAGTCAAAGAGCCTGCCATTAAGTTCCTGTCAGAGATAGTCCCTGTTCCCCTTACTATGGGAAAGCAATTGGTTGTTGAGCTACCATGAGCTTCGTCCGAGTAAAGGTTCTAGGTTATATCCATACATGGTCCTTGGTTGGAGAAACAGTTTCTGAAAAAAAAAAAAACCCTGTGCCCAGATATATTTGGTCCTTGTGGGGCTCCTATCCTTTCCCTGTCATACTAATTCCCCTTCTGCCGAAGGTTTGGTTATGAGTCTTAGTATCTGTTTTGAAACGCTGCTTGGTAGGGTCTTTCAGATGCCTTCTGTGGTAGACTCCTGTCATGCGTCCAATGCACATCTCATTTGTCTTTCTAAGTGAGGATTGATCATCTTACCTCGTGTCTGCAAGCAGTCTTAACTTAGACAAAGGGAGTCACTCCACCTCTTCTGGACCACATTCCTTTACCAAGCATTCTTCACCATGTTGTACTGTATCTCTCTAGAAATGAAATCCAAAATAAGTGCTTTATTCATATTGCTGTTTGTTATGGTCTCGAAAAACAGCAGACCAGTCAACACTTTTTTTGTGTGTGTTTTTTCTTCATTTTTAAAATTAACATATGTATTTATCCATTTTAGATTCTGATTGTAGCCCTCCCTCCTCTTTCCCCTCCCCTTGCCTATTTCTTAGAAAAGGGGACCTCCCTTACCTATGAACCCCAGGCCATAAAATTGCATCAGTACTGAGAATGTCTTCTTCCCCTGTTTCTTGGCAAGGCAGCCCCGCCAGGGGGAAGTGATGAAAAAGCAGACAAGAGAGTCCAAGTCAGATAACCCCCAACCATCCCATGCTCCCCTTACTAGGGAATACAGATGGATCCTGGGTTGCTCACTGGCTACATCTGACTAGGTGCCTAGATCCAGTCCATGCATGGTCCTTGGTTGGTGCTTCAGTTTCCACAGCCCTCTCTGGGCCTTGGTTCATTGGCTCTATTGGTCTTCTGGTGGAGGTCCTACCACCTCCAGGTTCTTCTATCCATCTCCCTATTTTTCCACAAGACACCCTATTGTTTTCCCAATGTTCGGCTGTGAGTCTCCACATTTGTTTGGGTCTCTACATCTGCTGCTGGGAATAGTCTCTCAGAGGACAGCTATGCTAAACTACTGTCTGTGAGCATAGCAGAGTATCATTAATAGTGTCAAGGGTTGGCTCTCACCCATGAGGTGGGTCTCAGGTTGGGACAGGCATTAATTGAATGTTCCCTCATTCTCTGCCCTGTCTTGATCCCTCACATCTTGTAGGCAGGGTAAATTTTGGATACAAGTTTAATAGGTAGGTTAGTGTTTCCCTTCCTCCCCAAAGATTCCTGTCTAATTAGAGGGTATCTTTTTCAGTCTCCATGACCCTGTTAAGCACTTAAAGAAATGGTTAGTGTCCTTAGTCACCAGGGAAATGTAATTCAAAACGTCTCTGAAATGCATCCTTACAACCATCAAGATCAAAATCTCAAGTGACAATACATGCTGGAAAGGAGGAGGAGAAAGGGGAGCCCTCTTTCATTACTGGTGGGAATTCAAACTTGTACAACCACTTTAAAAATTAACCTGGTGTTTTCTCAGAAAATTGGAAATAGCTCTACCTCCAAACTCAGCTCTACCACTCTTGAGTATATACCCAAAAAATGCCCTACCATGCAAAAAGGACACTTGTTCAGCTATGTTCATAGAAGTTTTATTCATAATAGCCAGAATCTGGAAACAACCTAGATGTCTCTCAACCAAAGAGTGGAAGCAGTAATAGTGGTACATTTACACAATGGAATACTACTCAGAAATTAGAAACAAGGAAATTATGAAATTTGCAGTCAAATGGATAGGACTAGAAAAGATCATCCTGAGTGAGGTAACCTAGAAGCAGAAAGACATGCATGGCATATACTCACATATAAGTGGGTATTAGCCATATATTATAGGATAAACATACCAAAATCTAAAGACCTAAAGAAGCTAAACAATAAGGGGACTCTAGTGACGATGCTTAATTCTCATTCAGAAGGAAAAACTGGATAGACACTGGAAGCAGTAGAAGAGAGGAACAGGATAGGAGCCTACCACAGATATCCGCTAAGTGACTCCACCCAACAGGGGATTGAAGCAAATACAAACTCATAGCCAAACTTTGGACAGAGCACATGGGTCTTATGGAAGAAAGGAGATATAAAAGGATCCAGAGGGGACAGGAACCCCCCCCAAAAAAAAAAAACCCAGCTGGGCCCAGGGGGGACTGCAGAGACATATGCATTTACCAAAGACCATGCATAGAGAGGACCTAGCCCCACTGCTTAGTTGTAGCCAAAAGACAGCTTAGTAGCCATGTGGGATCCCTAGTAAGGGGATTAGACATGTCTCTGACATGAACCAGATTGTCTGCGCCTTGATCACTTATACCTGGTGGATTGACCTAGTTATCTCAAAGAGGATCCAGGGAGGTCTAGAGGGACATACAGTAGAAGAGGAAAACTTCCCCTGTCAGTGGAGTAGGTAAGAGGGAGAAGGGAGGAAAAGGGAGGGATGGTGGGACCAGGAGGAAATGAGAGACGGGGCTAAACTGTGACATAAAACAAATAAATTGTAAACCATTAGAAGCACCACCATCATAGTCATCAATTATACATATGCAAAAAAAAAGGTACACGGGGTATATATACTCACTTATAAGCTGTTTTTAGCCATATAGTAGAGGATGAAACATACTACAATTCACACAGACAAAGATGATAAGTAACATGGAGGATCCAAGAGAGGATGATTAAATATCCCTCAGAAGGGGAAATAGAATAGACAGCAGAAGTGGATAAAGAAAGAGAACAAGGTAGGAGAGAAATAAGGGTTGATCTCAGAACTGGGGAGAGCAGGGGAGAGAGGGCAGAGAGCATGCAGAGAGAAGAGAAACCTTGGGTAGGAGCATCTCTGTGACAAGCCGAAGACCTAGGACAGGGTATGCTTCTGGGAGGATATGGCTGTAACTCAAGCCAACACTATGCTTATGAAGAGGTTAATGGAAGAAACAAATAAAATGCGTAAAGAATTAGAGGAAGATAAAATCAAACAGATTATGGTCATCCGTAAAGAAATACAGCAAGATGCAGCCAAACAGTTTGTGGCTGTCAGAGAGGAAATGATTAAATCACTGAAAGAAATAAAAGAAACAGAAGAATGTTCAAACAAACAGGTGAAGGAATTGAGGAAGGAAAAAGAGGAAAATACAGTCAGACAGGAGAAGTAAATCAACAAAATGATTCAAGATCTGAATTTAGAATTGGAAAGTTAAAGAAAACACAAAAGGAGGAAACCATGGAGAGGAAGAACTTAGGAAAGAAAACAGGAACTACAAAGGTAAACATAACAAACAGTCTACAAGAGATGGAAGAAAGAATCTCAGTGTGGAAGATACAATGGAAGAAATCAATGTATCCATTAAAGAAAATAATAAATCTAAAAATTCCGGACACAACCCATCCAAGAAATCCAAGTCAACAATGAAAAGACAAAACTTAAGAATAATAAGAATAGAAGAAAAAGAAGATTCCCATCTCCAAGGCTCAGGAAATATTTAAAAAAAATTATAGAAGAAAATTTCTCCAATTTAAAGCAGAAGCCTGTAAGCATACAAGAGGCCTACAGAACACATAATACATTAGACTAGAGAGGAAAATCCTCCTACCACATAATAATCAAAGCTAAGTATATGGAACAAAGAAAAAATACTAAAAGCTGCAAGGAAAAAAGGCCAAGTAACATATAATGGCAAACTCATCAGAATCACAACTGAATTCTCAACAGAGACTATGAAAGCCAGAAGGGCCTGGACAGATATCATGCAATCCCTAAGTAAACACAGATGTCAGCCCAGGCTACTATAGCCAGCAAAACTCTCAGTCCTCATAGATGGAGAAAACAAAATATTCAATGACAAAAACTAATTTCAACAATACCTACACACAAATCCAATGTTACAGAAGATACTAGAAGGAAAACTACAACCCAAGAAAAACTAATTTCAAGAAAACACAGAAATAAATAACTTCACTACAGCAAAATAAAAAGTAGCCAAGCACACATACTACCACAACCAACATAGAAATCAAAAGATCTAACAGGCACTGATCTTTAATCTCTCTCAACATCAATGGACTCAATTCTCCAATAAAATGACACAGACTAACAGAATGGATGTGTAAATAAAACCCAACAATGTTGCATACAAGAAACAAACCTAAGTCACAAAGATAGACATTACCTGAGGAAAAAGGGTTGGAAGATGGCTTTTCAAGCAAACAGACCCAAGAAGCAAGCAGGAGTAGCCATTCTAATATCTGATAAAATAGACTTTCAACCAAAATTAATCAAAAGAGATGGGGAAGGACACTTCATACTCATCAAAGGAAAATTCCACCAGGCAGACATCACAATCCTGAACATGTATGCCTCAAATACAAGACCAGCTGCATTTGTAAATCAAACATTAGTAAAACTTAAACCACACATAGAGCCTCACACATTAATAGTGGGAAAATTCAACATTCCACTCTCAACAAAGGACAGGTCAACAACACAGAAATTAAACAAAGAAACAATAACTGTAAGAGAGGTCATGAATGAAATGGACATAACAGACATCTACAGAACCTTTCACCTAAACACAAAATAATTTATCTTCTTCTCAGCACTTCATGGAACCTTTTCCAAAATAGAGTATATGGTTGGTTACAAAGCAAGCTTCAACAGATACAAGATTGAAATAGTCCCTTGTATCCTATCTGATTACTATGGACTAAAACTGAAACTCAACAAAAACAGAAATAGCAAAAAGCCTACACACACATGGAAACTGAACAACTCACTACTCAATGACAGATGCGTCAGAAAAGAAATAAAGAAATTAAAGTCTTCATAGAATTCAATGAAAATGAAGGCACAACTTAGCCAAACTTGTGGGGCACAATGAAAGCAGTGCTAAGAGGAAAGATCATAGCACTAAGTGCTTTCAAGAAGAAATTTGAAACATCTCATTCAAGCGATTTAATGGCTCACCTAAAAGCCCTAGGGGGAAAAAAAAAAAAAAAGAAGAAGCAGACACACCAAAGGGGAGTAGATGGCTGGAAATAATCAAACTTAGGGCTGAAATCAATAAATTAGAAACAAATAAAACAATTCAAAGTATCAATGAAACCAAGAGCTGGTTCTTTGAGAAAATCAACAAGATAGACAAACCCTTAGACAAACTAACTAAAAGTCAGTGAGACACTATCAAATCAACAAAATCAAAAATGAAAAGGGAGACATAATGACACTGAGGAAATCCAAACAATCATTAGGTCTTACTTCAAAAGCCTATATGCCACAAAATTTGAAAATCTAAGTGAAATGGATATCTCAAATCAATTTTCTTGATTGATTCCACTTACCAAAGCTGAATCAAGACCAGGTAAATCAACTGAATAGTCCTATATCCCCTAATGAAATAGAAGTGGTCAATAAAAGTCTTCCTTCCAAAAAAAGCTCAGGGCCCGATGGTTTCAGCACAGAATCCCACCAGACCTTCAAAGAAGAGCTAATACCAATACTCTTTAAACTATTCCACAGAACAGAAACAGTAGGAACGCAACCAAGCTCATTCTATGAAGTCACAGTCACCTTGGTACCTAAACCTCACAAAGACCCAACAAAGAAAGAGAATTTCAGGCCAATCTCCTTTATAAACATTGATGCAGAAATACTCAACAAAATACTTGCAAACTGAATACAAGAACATGTCAAAGATATCATCCACTATGACTAAGTAGGCTTCATCCCAGGTATGCAGGGGTGGTCCAATATATGGAAATCCATCAATGTGATCCACCATATTAACAAACTGAAAGAAAAACAACAACAACATGTGATCATCTCCTTTGATGCTGAAAAAGCATTTGACAAAATCCAACATCCATTCATGTTTAAAGTCTTGGAGAGATCAGGGATATAAGGCAATCCCACTGAAATCAGGGACAAGGCAAGGCTGCCCACTCTCTCCATATATCTTCACATAGTTATTGAAAATTTATCCTTAACCATTGCCTTATGCTAACATATGTCAGAGACAGTTCCTATTCCCCTTACTAGGAAACCCACTTGGATACTGTCCTGCCACAGGGTATACCTGGGTAGGGGTTCTAGGTTATCTAGGTTATATCCATGAATGGTCCTTTTTTGGAGTATTACTCTCAGAAAAGAACCCTGTGCCCAGATTCTTTGGTTCTATGCTAACATATCTTTATTATACTTGAAATTGCTCTCTTACAAAGCTTCACAGAGTAAAATTTCTACTAATTCCAAATTAAAAATGGGATGAGCAAAATCACATTTGAAATAGTCATTTCCACATCAGCAAACAAACATTCTCGTATTCACCAGCCCTGTTAGAATTTTTCTCCATATTTATTTTATTTCTCTGATAAGCATAAACATGTATTTAATAATAAATTAAAGATCATGGTTGTTCAAATCAGTTTTCCCACTGAAATGAACTTTATTATATAACAATATGTCTTAGAAACTTAGAAGTTGTGAGATGCAGTCACCTTTGATTTATAAGTAATAATTTTTAAAGAAAATAGAAAACTGAGAAAGTAAAAAGTTATGTAGTGATCTTTCCTGGTAAAGCTGATGGCGGCAGTAGTTCATTTCATGACACTGGACACAAGGCCCTGCTATACACCCACATTCCTTGCTCACCAGAAGTAGACGCCATTCATGTCAACACAGGTGTCACCTTAGTTCACATGCATACATTATTCCCCTTTCATCCTATGAGCAGTGTCTTCTAGTTTCCTTATTCTAGTTGTCTTTTTCTAAGGGAAATTTTTATAGAATGAAAGGGGGAAAATCAACATATTTTTCTAATCTCTCTCCTCACATTTTCTATTTAATGATAGTGAGATGATGCTGAAAATTATGAATCAAAAGCCATTACTCATGGTGTTGCCAATACATTCTTGCTGTGGATCTGCCATTTGATGAGACATCCACTTTCACGTTTTTATTATTTTTCTAAAGAGTTGAATTTTCCTTTGGTTGAGGGTGATTTTTATCTGTTGTCTTTGCATTCTAAATGGTTGATAAATCCAGAGGTAGAGGAGATTGGTATTTTAACTCAATAAACTTAATATTTATTAAGATATGAATCTCAGTGACTCATGCTTCCCTCTGGTTCTAGGAAATTCTTAGTCATTTTCTCTTTGAATGATATCCTTTCATTATTTCATGTCCTTTCTAGTCTTAGCACTTCTTAGTCATATGTTGAATTTGAGCAATCTGTTTTCTGTTTTGTAATTTTCATCTGGCATTTTCTCTTTGCTCTTTGGTATCACTTTTGTAAATTTTGGAAATGCAATCTTAACTTTTACAAGTTGTTCTTGAGCTGAATATAGTATGTAAAGTCTCCTGTAATTTAACCAGATAGCAGAGTCAGAAACCTGAATGCACAACCTTTAACAAATCATCGACATCCATGATTCAGTTTCTTCTTTACAAAGACAATGATCACACTGCCTATTTGGGAGGTTATTGTGAGTTGATATTTGTATTTCTGTATTATATTTATTGACACATATGCTCTAAACTACATGAATCTGTACTGAGGCCATAGTTTTCTATTGTAGCTGTATGGAAATGTAATGTCTTCTAAAATTAATCTTGCACCTTAGGACCACATAGGTGCTATTGCTTTTTATATAACACCCTCTGCTTCCCAGATAAAGCATTCTTACAGGAGTACTGTTTTACTAGGAAGCTCCATGTCTCAATCAAGTATTTGCTATTTACACTTACTTTTGCAGATCCCCCCCATTTCTCTATGTAAACATTTGACTTAGACAAATATCACTATTCCCAGTGTAACTCTTAATGTGTGTATCTGTTATATACTTTTGTCTTATTAGTTAATTCTATTATTTATTGACCTATGAAAGTATTTATAAATTCATATACTGTGAATGTTTTTGAGAATTAAGAGATTAAAACCCACCATTGTTGTTGATTTTTTAGTCACATACATCAAACTTTGGTAAAATGTGTATGAAATTATATAAAAGCAGCCAAGATTTTGTAGCTGTATCTGTATGATATTATAAGGCCATATTTCTCTTATTTGGAAACATTTTCATGTAAAAAAGAATGCAGTCGTTGTGGCATGGTAGAGTCCTTCAATGGCATGCATGATCAATGGTGTTCTGGATTCCATCGTCAGCCACACATAACTCTACACACACACACACACACACACACACACACACACACGCATGCATGCATGTACACAGAGAGCAAGCAAGATGGGAAGAGAGGAGATAGGAGAGACAGAGAAAGAGGGAGACAGGCAGAAACAGAGAGAAATAGAGAAAGAGATATTACTAATTCAGTTTCATCTACTAAATTAAAAAAAAAAAACTATATCTGCATTCTGTCACTTTTGTTTCAGAACAGGCCTTATCATTTGTAAGCAAATTTGTATAGATCACCTGCATGTTCATTAGACATAGCCACTTTTAATATATAATGATTTACTTTTCAGTTTTCCTTTGGCATGTGTTACTTTACAGTATTGAGGATCAAAGATCTTCTGTAGCTTCAGTTGTTGTCTTGTTTTACAATGAGTCAAAGAATGGGTAGTAACAGCACATTCCTGATAGCTTTAGTAATGGCACATTCCTGATAGCTTGGAAATGGAAAGAGCACACGAGTAGCCTCCTCTCAATTTGGTATTCATCTTGCCCACTAGTTGATTCTTTAGGATTAACTGGGTCATTTCATTCTTGTTTTTCCTGATGTTGGAGATATTTTAAGACATCCCATATTTATTAACAAGAAGTAAATGAGGATGAATAATGAAAAAAACTTTTTTTTATGTCCATGTAAAATTCCTTTCCCCCCCACTCAAGTAAAGTGTGCTATCTTGAAACATGGTGACCAACCTCATAACTACCCAATAGTAAAACAATATGTCAGCATTATCGTTGGTTCTACTTTAAATACCATTGATAAAAGCAGAAAAAAACTACGATAATTTATTTAATATTAATTTTTGCATCAGGGTCTTATGTATTCCAGACTGGCCTCACATACTCATGATGCTGAAGAACACTTTGAAATGTTGAGCCTCCAGTTGGTGCTGGGATTACAGATATGTGTATCCACACCCAGTTTTTATATAATGCTGGCAATCTACTCCAGGGTTTTAACATGCTACACAAGGACTTGGGCAACTGAGTTATATCCCAGTTACATCATATCTCTTGTATGGTTTTGATTTTGTTTTCTATACTGCTGTCTTCTTAGAAGCTATGGACATTCATGCACATGAATTGTACATACCAAGATAATGACCAAACACAAATCAACATACTTCAGACCAAATTATCTACCATTCCAAGAAGTGTTGGGCATTATTTTTCAAAAAGACTTTCAAACTAATGATTTTTAAAGCAATGCGTTTATTGGATTAGACCACAGGATATCACTTTTTTGTTCTTTTCAGTTTTCTCTTTGCATATGCAAAGAGTAAAGGAGAATAGTTTCATGTGGCACAATCTAATAATTGTGTGATTCTCACACTTCGAGAGTTCATGATAACGAAGATTTGAAGCATTATTGAGAATTTAATCAGCATAAAGTATTATCCTCCCTATCTTGGTAGTGATAACGTATAGTCTCTTTGTGTGTCAGAGGTTTGCATGTTGAATAAATGTGGCATATGCACACATTTGTCATATACACATTCCTGTCCACGGTAGTGTAGAAGCCAGAAAAGGACAGCGGTATCAGACTTTTTCATCCTCTGATATACTCCTTTCAGAGAGAATCTCCCACTGAACCTGAGGTTAAGGGGGCAGCCGGCAATTGCCAGTGTCTGCTCACCTGTCTATGCTTTTCACAACACAGGGCTCACAGGGTGCATGGAAATTCCCAGCTCTTCATATTGATTCTGGTGTCTGAACTGAGGTCCTCACCAGTCTCACAGTAGCTACCATACCCACTGAGATATTTATCCAATTATTATGTATGACAGCATCAAGATATTAATCTTTTTAAAGCTTTTCATTCTGTTTCATTATTTTATGTGTTTGGCTGTTGCACTTGCTTATATGTTTTTAAACCATGTGCAGGAGGGCAGAGGAGGGCATCAGATCTGCTGGGAGTGGAGCTTCAGGAAGTTGTGAGCCATCAAGTGGCATCTGGTATTGAATTTAGTTGGTGCTAAATGCTGAGCCATCACTCAGCTCCAAAATCTCGGAAAGTATTATAAGGTTAATAGAAAATCATATATCTTTAGAAAAAAATCTTTTTTTCCCAAAAAAATGGCTAATCAGGATGTATAGATTAAGAGTTGTAGAGTTGTGTTTTTAGGAAAATCATTCAAGCCATATGTACAACAGAACCAGAAAAGTTGCAAATAAGAAAATAAAAAAAAAATGATGGATCAGGCAAAAAATTATGCAAAGAAAAGCTAACATAGTCACATTAGCAGAGGAAAACAGAATGTATAGGGAAACAATGATAATCAACAAAGACACCACAAGTGATGGTAGGATTATAAGTTCACACAGGCAAGATCACTAACCCTGAAATGAAGACCAGACACAAAACAAAAATAACATAGTCATAAAGAAGCAATTAAATTATATAACAGTGAAGGCTTTGACATTGTTTGTGTTTAGAAATGATTTGGAAAAGAAAGAAGTTTGGAATGAACTAAATAAAAAATTATGGTTTATAATTATTAAAGGAAAACATAATGAATGTGTGAGACATCTGGCATAGATTAGCACATTTGAAAGTTGTGTATTTGCAAAAATAGTAATTGTTTAAGCATGTTTACCCGAAGACTAATTCTGAATAAAACAGATTATGTAAGTTAAGTATATAATATTGGGCCAAATCCCTGAAAACAACAGATAAAGTAAGTTTTATTTTATTCATCTGGAAAGTGAGAATTTGGCCACTTACTGAAATACATAATAAATATTATACAGATAGATGAAAAATAATATTCATGTAGAAATGACCATTGAAATATAATTACATATTTCCATCCTGAACAACTGTAAGGGAATACGTTTTTTTTCTTTAAACAAATTTGGGGTAATTTATAGATATGTTCAGATAAAAATGAAGTATGTAAGATGTAAAAGTCTTAAGTTTTTTGGTAATTTACAATGAATCTTTTGTTATAATCATCAATATTGGTCATGGAAATTAATACTTTAATTTCCTATGATTTTGATATCTAAACTAAAGAGAACACAAGTGATTACCAGTGTTATCTGTTACAGTGTTTCCCAAGTCATGTGGACAAAAGTAACATGTTTGATGTTCTGGAGTTGGTGGGTAAAAATGCTGGCTGCTCTGCCAGTTTCCATTCCTAGCACTCAGGTGTCATTTCACAACTGTTGGCTAGTTCAGTTCCAGGGTTCTAATCATCTTTTTCTGGCTTTATCCTGAATTACATGTAGTGAAAGTATGCACATACAGGCAAAACACATCTATAAAATCAAAATAAACTTCTAAAAATATTTCAAAATAAAATAAAATAACATGGTCATATGTGCAGCTATTGAAACTAGTCAATGGATTGCAGCAAATCTTAAGTAAGTACTTATATGTTATATGATCAAAATAGTATGAGTCATTATAAAAGAGATAGATTGCTGAATGTGGAGAAGTGAACGTTTAACTGTAACACACAAACACAATTTTTATTTGTTTGTATTTAAGTATTGACTATATTAAAGAAAATTGTCACACAGTATGCAGAACAAAGTTATGGAAAGAAAAGAAAAACATGTGCCAAACATTTAAAAACATTTGATGTATTGGACCAAGTGAAAAATTAAATGTGTTTTAGACAACATTTAAACTGAAAATTTCAGAATTTTGCGACAAAGTTGCCAATTTCATTTTTTACTCTAGTAAATGAAATTGACTCCAAAGAAAATGACATTTTCAGAGTATATAAAGAGTTTCTAAAAGAAAAATAATACTATGCCAACAAAGAAAACGTTCATTTGATAATATATGCTTTTGACCTCATTGTTAATAAATTAAATGTAAATTAAAACAATGAGCTATTTTCTCAGAGCTAACAATATAGACAATTTATAACTTTCTAAATGATGATTTGAGAGAAATTTGACCTTGAGCTTAATTTTAGTAAAAACATAACTTCATAGGATTATTTTATTAAAGTTGTTTTTCAAATTTCAGAAAATATTAAAATATGCTAATTCAAACAATTATTTCTAAAATAAAATTTTCTTGTAAATTCAGGTTTTGGTATACATACTTTCAGAATGACCAGAAAATTAAGTATGCATATTTATATAGTAGGATGTTTATAATTCATGGAATCAAAGATTGCCTTTAGAAATCTCAGTGTGGAATATGAATACCAAATCGTAAAAATAATAATTCAGTTTCTGCTTGTGAATATTCGACTTGTGAATATTTTAAAACATTGGAGATATCTTGTGAAAACTATATATGCCCATCAAAGTAAAAACATGTGTAATTTGTGCACACTTCACAGATAATTCCTGGTTTGTGATAATGAGTTAATCTACTGTAATTTAAAGTAATAGGACTACAGTAAACAACCATGACAAAGATGAAGCTCACCTTCCAAATGAATTCATACACATATTATGTTTTATGCTTTTGACCCCTAATGAGAACCCTGTTATGTTTTCTCATATATTTACATTTAAATATGTTTATAAATGTTTTCTTAATTTTATTCTTAATTTTAATAATATTTTCTTGACCTGGCTCTTGGTTTGATATTATGACATATTTATATTGCTTGTCATTATCCCCTGAATTCTTTTCAGTATCTCCTTGAAAAGTTTCCATCTTCTTTAATGTTTACACATATTTAATGTTATTAAAATCACTTTCCTATTTTCTCTTGAACTTTTTAAAAAGTCTTTATTGAATTCTGGCTTAAAGTATCAAGACAGAAAGTAAAACCTGAAACAATTTTAGGATTAGTCACACACCAAAGCTTAAATGTATAAACTTTGAGAAAGACTTCTTATGATAAATCATTTCAATTATATTGTAGAGTTAAAGAGTATAAAAATATGAAGATAATGAGTTTCTTCACCAACAGAAAGTGAGATCACCAAATTTTTACTTTTATTTAGTATATTTACACTCTTTCTTTGTATACGTACTTGTGTCTTTTATGTGTATTTTATATATTATCTACACAGGGTTTTTTTTATTGAAAATCAAATCCCTTGCTGTGTACAATAAATGTGAAGCATCTCCTGCTCTTCAGTTATGTTTTTCTTGCTTCTATTCCTCACAGGAGCAGCAGATTTATTCTTCCAGATTTGTGAGGGATAAGTACATGCACAATGCCCATGATTACAAAATCAGTCAGACTGAAACCTTGGTGGCTATTTATATCTTATGCTATTATGCATGTAAAAATGTGTTCTTTCTATACTTGGTAACATTTCTGCTGTCTTGGGTCAACTACACGTGTTATTGGAGGCATTAAAGGATCTTGCAATCTATTTATTTGGAAATGCTTTTATTTTGTTTCTTCCATTAGGATAAATTGAGGCACATACAAAATAAATAAGAAGCAAGCTCTTTAAATATGGCCTTTTAAACATTAACTGAGCAAAGCATAAATATTGATTTACAAGAATAAAACAAATACATTCTCAAATTAAATATTGTCAGAGTGAACTCTGTACATTTTTTTTTTAAGCTAAAGCCGAGTCCATCAGCAGGCATCATACTAAGTGTTTCCGTATTGCCTGTGATCAGTTCTATTCTCCAAAAGACTTAAGTAAGGTTGTGTTGTAGAACTGTAATTAACCGTTTATCATGCAGGGATAATTAGCTGTTTAGTGAAAAATAATAAGTTCTAAAATATCCTTGAAGATGTATCTTCTCTAATGGATGCAGCAAAAAAAGAAAAGGTAAACCAAATATTCTTTTCTATTTTTCATATTCTGTTGAATTTTCTAAGCTTTTGAACCTTTGCTGGTTTTTGTTTGTCTTTTGTTTATGTATAATCATATCTCCATTTTTTTAAAATCTTTTATTTTTTTTATTAATTACACTTTATTCATTTTGTATCCCCCCATAAGCCCCTCCCTCCTCCCCTGCCGATCCCACCCTCCCTCCCCTTTCTGCATGCATGCCACTCCCCAAGTCCACTGATAGGGGAGGTTCTCCTCTTCTTTCTGATCTTAGTCTATCAGTTCTCATCAAAAGTGGCTGCATTGTCCTCTACTGTGGCCTGGTAAGGCTGCTCCCCCCTCAGGGGGAAGTGATCAACGAGCAGGCCAATCAGATTATTATTAATTACACTTTATTCATTTTGTACCCCCCCATAAGCCACTCCCTCCTCCCCTCCCGACCCCACCCTTTCTCCCCTTTCTGCATGCATGCCCCTCCACAAGTCCACTGATAGGGGAGGTCCTCCTCTCCTTCTTTCTGATCTTAGACTATCAGTTCTCATCAGAAGTGGCTGCATTGTCATATCTCCATTTAACATACATTCTGAGATTGAAGAAGGGGTTCTTACACTCCATCCACACTTTCAAAAGCTTTCCTACCTTTGCATTTTGAAGTCCTTTTACCAATGTCTTCAAAAGATTTATTTCAGATTACTATTAGATGATGATGATGATGATGATGATGATGATGATGATGATGATGATGATTATTATGTGATATAGAGTGACCCAATTTTGACAAAAAGTACCCTGTTTTAGGAGTTGAAATTAAAGATGTTGAAGTACTTGAATTATAGTTGGAGCATTATTTAACAAATAGCTAGGTTTCTTTGCACATTAGGAAGACCCATTGGGTTACACTTGAAAAATACAGATAAAAATGTATCAAGTATAAAAGACAAGGTAAATTAAAGATAACTGCAGAAGAGGGTGTGGGAAGAGTTTCAGTGCCAGAGGTGGTGAATGACTACAAGGAAACAGTATCTTCTGGACACAGCAAGACTGCTACACACATGAACTCAAAGCATTTGTAACAGCATACCCAAAATCAGTGCAAACCCAAACAAAACCAAATTCCAGCATGTGTCTTGGATCTGAATTTCATCTCTAACCAAGGAGCTATAGCACTTGGAGATGGTCAGTTTTCTCTAAAAGCTCAGCCCTTGATAAATCTACCATGCTCCGGCAGAAACCAACAGAGACAAGAATGGGTAGCACAGCTTGGCCTTCATGTAGGGAAAAAGACATAAAGATGTTTGTAAATGTAAGACAAAGTAGATCTGGAAAGAATGAAGGGACAGAGGGTGAAGATGTTAAAAAATGATGTATGAAATTGGTAAAGAACTAATAAAATGTTTTTAAAATTTTGAAATATAAAACCAGATGTATCATTAACACACATACACAATGTTGCCATGAAATAAGCAGCTGGGTTCTAGAAACCTGAGTGGGAGATTTAGAAAGACAGACAAATATAAAATAAAGTTAAGATCAGCTGAGCCTTGCAGTAGAATGACAACCAGCAGTCTGGATAAACCATTGCCACTCCCGTGAGTTTGAGAACACTGGCCTTCCAGACATTGTTTTGTGCATCTCAACAATACTCACACATACAGGCACACACTGGCTAACCACACTCACTGAAGTTACAAACAGAGTGCTATATAAAATATATTGAAAACTTAGTGATCTGGAAATGAATACTATAATTCTATAAGCTTGTGTTTTCCATTTGTATCTGAAAATACAACTTCAAAAGAATGTAATATCAGGAGGGGAATAAGTTACAGCAGAGTGTAATGAAACTGATGAAAATGCCTTAATGAAGCATATTGATTTGGGTTTTCAATAAAGTATTTAAAAGAATGGATAATAATAAGTAAATAATTAAAAATGTTTATAGCAAAGAATATTAAATGATCATATTAAAGAGTTTTTAAGAATACAACATATATATGTATATACTTTTATATGTATAAATGATTAAATTTGGCAGTATAAGTGGAAATTTGTAGTTTGACATTAATATTTTAATGAAATTTAGAATTAAAGGATTTGGATATATGCCTAGGAGTGGTATAGCTGGATCTTGAGGTAACACTATTTCTAATTGTCTGAGAAAGTGCCAGATTGATTTCCATAGTGGTTGTACCAGTTGACATTCCCACCAGCAATGGAGACTATTGCTCCACAGCTTCTCCAGCATGCATTGTCTCTTGAGTTTTTGATCTTAGCCATTTTGATGGGTGTAAGGTGAAATCTCAGGGACATTTTGATTTGCATCTCTCTGATGGCTAGGGATGTTGAACATCTCCTTATGTGTTTCTCTGCCATTTTATATTCTTCTACAGAGAATTCTGTTTAGCTCCATACCCCATTTTTTAATTGGGTTACTTGAATTATTTCCTTTTAATTTCTTTAGTTCATTATATATTCCAGATATCAGCCCTCTGTCAGATGTTGGGTTGGTGAAGATCCTTTCCCAATCTGTAGATGTTCAAGTACACAACAAGGACATTTGCTCAACCATGTTTGTAGCAGCTTTATTTGTAATAGCCAGAACCTGGAAACAACCCAGATGTCCATCAATGGAGGAATGGATACAGAAATTGTGGTACTTTTACACAATGGAATACTACTCAGCAATTAAAAACAAGGAAATCATGAATTTTGTAGGCAAATGATGGGATCTAGAAAAAAGTCATCCTGAGTGAGGTATCCCAAAAGCAGAAAGACACACTTGGTATATACTTGCTTATACAGACCTATAAGATAAGATAAACATACTAAAATATGTACACCTAAAGAAAATAAATAAGAAAGAGGTCCAAAGGTAAGATGATCAATTCTCATCTAGAAAGACAAAGGGGATGGACATTTGAACATTGGAAATAGGAAAAAACAGAAGGCACCTGAAAGACTCTACCTAGCAGTGTATTAAGCAGATGCTGAGACCCATAACCAAGCCTTCGGCAGAGTGTAGAGAATCATATGAAGGAAGGAGGAATTAGTATATCCTAGAGGGGACAGGAAGCCCCACAAGGTCCAAATACATCTGAGCACAGGGGTCTTCTATGAGACTGTTTATCCAACCAAGGACCATGCATGGATATAACTTACAACCCCTGCTCAGACATAGCCCATGGCAGCTCAGTATCCAAGTGGGTTTCCTAGTAAAGGAGACAGGAATTGTTTCTGACATGAACTCATGAGCTTCCCCTCCCCCTGAGGGAGGAGCAGCCTTGTTGGCCACAGATAAGGACATTGCAATCATCCTGAAGATATCTGATGAGCTAGGGCCAGATGGAAGGAGAGGAGGACACCCCCTCTCAGTGGACTCAGAAGGGGGCAGGGAGGCGATGAGGGAGGGAGGGGAGGATTGGGAGGGAAAGAGGGAGAAGAATACAGCTGGGATAAAAGTGAATGTATAAAATTATTTAAAAATTAAAAAATATTTAAAAAGTCATAAAAATAAAATAAAACCTTTCAAGTGCTTTAAAAAAGATTTAAAGGATTTAAACTTTCATATACTACCTGATGTAAATTCTTCTTCACCTGCACTAATATATATGAAGTTACAATTAATCAAGCTCAAGTGAAATATTAGGAAAAACGTCAACTTTACTTCAAAACAAAAATTTTTCAGTAAAATAAATTCCATATTTATATACAGATATACATTTGTAAAATATCCAATTCAAAATATGTATAGGTTATCATATTCATCCATTAAAATAATTTTCAGTCTTATTATCAACAGTTGTCAGAAATTAGCAGATGGGAGTGTGAGCGGGTTCAGATACCCTCGCCAGACAATGATTCTAAATAGGTGTTTTTTATATGATCCCTCCTTTTGAAGATATGGGAACACCTTGTAAAAGGGTGATAGAAGACAGTCTGTGTCAGAGAGGATGGAAGACACCAAGAGAGCATGACCCACCAAATTAAGTAAGCGGGGCTCGCATGGGCGCCCAGAGACTGAAGCAGCAAGCAGGGAGCCTATGTGGCTCTATGCATATGTTTCAGGTGTTAACTTGTGTATTTGTGAGACTTTTTACAAAGGAAGGAGTGTATCTCTGACTCTTTTGTATGTGCTTGAGACTTTTTCCTCCTTTTGGGTTACGTTGTCCAGCCTTGATATGAGGGCTTTCACCTTGGGTTTTTCTGTCTTCTTTTGTGTCCTGTTTGAATGTCTTCTCTTGAAGGCCTGCTGTGTTTTGAAGGTGAAACAGGAGAAGTGGATCTATAGAAAAAGAGAGGGAAAGGGAGGTTAGGAGGAGTAGAGGGAGAGGAAACTGTGGTTGGGATGTATTGTATGAGAGATTTTCAATAAAATTTTATATTGAAATATTTATTTGTTTTATTTTTCCTAACTTTAGGATCAAATCCATTTGCTACCTCTTTCTAATATTGCCCCATGCAGCCTTTTGTTGATGGCTTGCAAGTTCAATCCCTGCTACCTTCTATTTTCACAATTAAAGCATTGTGTATTTTGGTTGAGAGATGGTCTAACTCATTTTTTTTTTCTTTTGAACCTGGTCTATGAACATTACTAGAAATGCCAAAGGGCATTTACATTGATTAAATCAACAATTAAGTGTTTTTTTAATTTATTTTTTTATATTGACTACAGTTTACTTTGTATCCCAGCTATAGCCCCCTCCCTCATTCCCTCCCAATTCCACCCTTCCTACCTCATCCACTCCCTGCAATTAAGTGGTTTTTGTGGATAAAAATAACTGGAAATTTCTATCACTAAGAAATTGTAAAATAATATAATACAATTTTTGTAAAGATAGACATTGCTTTAGGAATTTAAAATTTTGTGATATAGGAGGGAGGCTAGGATTCTCATGGAGTCTTAATGATCTGCATACTTTTGTAAGACCTGGGGTCTCACAACTCAGGAGTGAATTCACAAAGCATAACCATAATTTTAAAAGTCAAAACCAGATTTCAAGACCAAAATTTATCAGTGCAAACAACCCAATCTTCAGAACCAATATCAACTTAGAACAAGACTTTCTTCTTATCCTAAAAGGAAATAAAATCATTTTGACTCAGAGAGTTTGCAACCTTTGTTCTTTTTCTAAGCCACACCATGTGGCAATTTACATTGTTGTTATTTAAACATATGCATTCATAGACCCTACAAACATATAGGCATATATACATGTTTTAAACAAGAATTTGAATTTAACCCCAAAACATACCCAATTATTTTTGACCATACCAACCATTTAAGACCAGTTGAAAACAATCATATAATGACCATATATTTAAACAGACAGATAAAACTCTTTTTAGTTAGACTCAGCTATAATTCTAAACATTACAGCAAGTGCAGTTTTCTTCCTAATTCAGTGTTTAATCTGTAAGTTGCAAGCCCCCTAGGTGGGAGGAGGGAAGTGAGGAGCAAGAGGGCGTGGTGAGCTCCTGCCACTCACTTCCCTGCTGAGCTGGCTTGAAGGCAAAAGGGAGGAGTTTTTCCTCACTCTCCAAGGCTCCTGTCGGAGCAGCTAAGATGCCAATTCTGGCCTAGCCAAGTGTAAGGACTTCCACCAAGTGAGCCCAGGAGGCTTGCCTGCTCCCTTGGCTCCCTTGTGAGCTTTACTCTAGCTTACCTCCCCTGCAGGTCCTGAACCTGCTTCCCGGCTGGGGCCTCTCCCCTCCCCCATGCTCTTTGGGTGTCCATCACAACAAGGGGCCACTTCAAGCCCGTGCCCTGCTGGGTGTGCATTGTTATTTCACAGACACTCAAGTGCCTGAGCACCACCTGCCCAAGCTCCAGCCCCAGCTCCTCATGTCTCCCCAGCCACCCAAAAGCATTCCCTCCTTGGCTCCCTCGGGAGGGAGAGCACACTGCTTGGTGTCCTGCCATGCAGCCATGTGCACTCCCGGGCCAGTTCTAATTTTAACTGTCCTCTGTCCGAATTTTCATCAGTCCAAGTCTACAAAGAAACAGACACAGAAAAATACATACATACATGAGAAACACAGGATTTAAATTGCTGAGGGAGCAGAATCTCTCTGCTCCTCCCTGTTCACAGAAAGGGGCAAGCTGAGCGTCCTACAGGATGTCCCATGGACTTGGCATTAATGACATGTCTGTCTGCCTTAATAAAACCATTCCAGGCGAGTGGCCTGGAACCATTCAGTGGACTCGAACCCCTTCTACAGATGCTCTCGAGCTAGACCATCTCTCTGTCAAAAAAGTCAGAGAGGCAACAACAACAGAAACACAAAGAATCATGCAAGTAATCAAACAAGGATGTCCTTGTGCGTGGTACCACAGTGCTCTGATAGAAAGGCTGCCTGGTGGCGGTCGTTCTCTACGAAAATCACACGGGAGGAGGACCATCTCAGATCTAACCTCCCAAACGGAAACTGGGGCGTCCCCCAGTTCCCAGTCAAGTGATATTCTGATATGTCTGTCTATCGCAATGACTGATCAGATGACCAAAAAGGTCCAGATAGGCGCCTAAACTGAAACAGATTGGTACCACAGAAATCTGATTGAGAGGCTGCCTCATGGCAGCCATCTCTGACAAGAAACAGATTAGTAAGACAGAAACAGACTAGCCTGTTCCGAGCTCGACCTCCGAGTTCAGTCTGATGAGGGATGAGGGTTGTGGAAGGGGCACACCCTTTCCCTGCCAAACGCACCAAAAATTAAGACCTGGGGTCTCACAGCTCAGGAGTTCAAGATCGTGCCCTTCCCAGAAACTCCCCCAGACCAAGTCTCTTTGCAAAAGCAAGAGGTTTATTAAGCATTGCTCAATGGGGTCACCTCTGCTGGCCAGCAAAGAGTGGCACCGGGAGACAAAGGCCTTTTAGTTTTTAAAAGAAAAATTGTGGGAATTTTAAAGTTGCAGTTTTGGCAATTTAGGATTGGACGAGGAAGCTATAAAGTAAGATAATTTGTTAGTCTTAGGTGCTCAAACTTGGCCAGTCCTGCCAAGTGTGGATGCAGCTGCAATTTAAGGTGGGGTTGGTTAGCTCATCCTTGAAGATTAGGGGCTGCAGACTTTTGGCTGCAGGTCAAAAGCTACTCAGAAGAAGTCTGGGTTCATTGCTAAGAAACGCTTTCTCAAAGACAAGGGTCTGGTCCTTTTTTCTTGCTGAGTGAAGGTCATTGCTTGCTTGCCTTTTTTTTGTATCTGTCCTCACAGATAGGGTCACATTCCTCCATTCTCTGGAAAGGTACTAAGAGGCTTTAGCTTAACCTGAACCTAAAACTCAAAGCTTTAGGCTTTAGAAGACATACAGGTTATAAAGTTAGTCTAACCCTTTCAGTTTTAATTTATCTTACTGTGTTTCTTTTGGATTTTGTGAGTTCTCCTCTTCCAAATGAGGAATACATATTTAAGTTGAATTTTATAGGTATAGCTACAGGTCTTTTTGTTATGTTTTCTTGTCTCAATAGGCTCTTCCTTATTTTTAGAATTTTTAATAAGATGTAGGCATGTGTGTCTACACCCATGGGTGATATATACTTGAGTGCTGATGCATATGGAGGTCAAAAGATATAATATTCTCTAGCTCAAGGGATAGATGCATAAGAGACACCTGACCTAGTAATAGTATCCACACTCTGGTCCACTAGAATCACAACAATTGTTCTTAACCATCAAGCCATGGCTCTGTGCCTCCTTGGTACTCATTTTAAAATGCTTAAAAATGTACATATTTTATTGTTTCTATCTGTGTGTGTCTATGTATGCATATATGTATATATGTTGTGCACTCATCTATGTATGACTCAGCATATCTGTGGAGATCCAAGTACAACATTAAAGAGTTGTTTCTCATCTTCTACTTATATATGAATACTGGGAATCAATTGCAACAGCCAAGCTTCTGCAGCAAGCTCCATTACCATTGAGCTATCTTGACAGCCCCAAATGAACGCTCTTAAGTTAGTCCACACTTTCTCTAAGACATTTACTGTAAAGAGTCTCTCTCTTCCTTTCTCTTTTCTCTCTCTCTCTCTTGCACACACAGTTTGTAATTTTAAAATTTCCATATGGGTGTGTATTATTATTTATCAAGCAATCTTTAGGTTATATCTTGATTTTTCATGATCATTTTTGCCCTCTGTACACATCTTCAATCCCACCATTCTTTAGGAGCCACAAGTCTGTCCCATCTTTTTAGCAGCCTCGGTGTGACCCAAAGTCTTCGTATCTTAGAAACAAGGCTTTCTGGAGATGCCAATGACCATATACACGGGAGCACTAAATTTCCCCCAATTACTGTACGCCTTGGAAATGTTTTAAAGTTCAACAACTGAATGTCCTCAACAAATGAACATCCTCTTTGTTGGTGTTTTAACTACTAGGTCTGAAAAGAGTGTGTTGGCTTAAGAGTTGATTTCGCCATTTGTTAATTACATTTCAATACATAAATAATTGCAAGAAAAGTTATAACAATGTCACTTTTGAGACAGGATCTTTTAAGTTCCAATTTGATTTCAAACAGTATAGAGCTGAGGATACTTCTTGCTTCTCCTTTCTAAGTACTAGGATTACAAGATTTACTCCTATACTTAGTTTTATGCATACAAAGCAATCATTCTACCACAAACATCAATAGGAAATATATTACAAAATTTACTCTGTAGCCAAATTAAAAAAAAAAAAAGTTTGGAATGAAGAGATGACCCAGCAGTTAAAAGAGCTTACTGTTCTCACAGGGGAACCATGTTCTAGGCCTACATTAGCAGAAAGAGGGTAGAAAATGAAACCTTCAAGGTTCTGGGTTTCAGGAGATAAGATTATTATAAAGGTTACAATATTCTAGGCCTAGGCCTATGGATAGTTAGAAAGAATAAGGGCGAAGTCCTAGCCATGTATTAGTAAATCTTGAGTATGGCTCCCATATCATTCCCTCATATGAGAAAATAAAATCATTTATATCTCTCACCCAACATTATTGCAGAAGAAAAAAAACTAATAACATTTCAGAAAACAAAGGACACCTAACAGAAATGTCACAGAGGACAGAGACATATGACAGAAAGCCACAGAGGAGAAATTAACCTAGTATCATCGGTAGCAGAAGCATCTGTTCTGTGAATTCAGCTGACTGGATAGATACCCAAGAGACAAAGGCTCAGGAGACTCCAGACCTGTGGAAGTCTTGAGCCCATAGCAAGGATAATCTCTAGAGGAAGCAACACGTCTTTGTGTTTGGCTGAATGCTTAGAGATTCTGGAGACTCTGGAGGATCTGGAGCCTCAAGCCCATAACAAGGAACAATGAATCAATCTCTGAGACAGCTCATTACAGTGAGCCACCTCAAATGACAATTTTTATTTTGTAGACAGACTTTTCTTGCATTAAAAAAAAAAATGGGAAACTTCACTTCAGATACCTTAAAACCAAATATAGGATTTGAGAAAATAAAAATATTATTTGAAAAAAAAATCATTATAGTGCTTATTGCAATTGTGACCACTAGAGTAATTTTCTCCTTGTTTTCAATTAAAGGTTTACTTATTTTGTCTCAAAAAAGGTTGCAAAATAACTGTACAACCAGAAAAAATAGGTACGATCATATAAAGCCTTAACAGATAAGAGTCAAAGGAGGCAAGAGAACATGAAGTGCTTTACTTTGGGCCTATTGTAATTTAGTGAAATTAAGAATCAAGAGATTCAGGCCTTTGAGCCCGTGGTGCCACCTCTTAAAAAAACAAAAACAAAAACAAAAAAAACAATGAGGAAAAGTGACCATCCCTTTTAACTTACACAGTAACCCAAGAACAAAAAAGCATCCCCCCCCAAAAAAAAAAATCACAAAATAAACAACTAGCCTAGAACCCTCTTAAAATACAAGATCTTAAACATTTTAAATAATTAATAATAACTCATAGAATATACTCAGGCAGATAATTGCTACTAGCCATTTGGCTGTGTTGATGTGACTTATATGAATTGCTGAAATTACGGACAAAATTATAAAAATGTATTTGATAGGAAAAAAGAGGCCTACTATGAGTGCATGCTAAATTTGGGCCAGAAAATATTATTTTTTCCCCATGAATAACCATGGAAAGCTGTGGTGTATCCCTGAATATCATGTTTAGGGTCACTTTACTGGATGATGTATTTTCTACTACTTTATTTTATGAACTGAATAAATGTATAAGTGTTTTTAAAGACCAACATTAATGTTTTAAGTTGAAATTCAAAAGAGAAAAAAATCTGTGTATCTACTTATGTTCATTATCTTTTATAGCTATAAAAAATACACACATAGATTTTATGAGTTGTGAACAAATGTGTTAGTGGGGCTAACACATTTATGAGATGGTGAACAAAGACATCTCTTGCCTTTTCTAAGCTTCTCGAGGCTACCTTGACTTCCCTTGGACTTCCAGCTATGCTCACACTGTAAGCTCTGCTTCTGTTTTCCAACTTTTTTGAATGTAATCACTTCTCTGCTGCATTGATACTATGAGAAGATTGACCCCATAAGGGTAGGCCTCTCAGCTTAGTGTCCTTAATTATTCACTATTTTTTTTCACTTTTAAAAATGTATTTATTTATTATTGTTACAGTTTATTCACTTTGTATCTCAGCTGTAGCCTCCTCTCTCATAGTCTCCCAATCCCATACTCCCTCCCTTATCTCTTCCCATGCCCCTCCCCAAGTCCAGTGAGAGAGTTGCTCCTCCTCCCTAGCCTATCAGGTCTCATCAAGACTGGCTGAATTGTCATCCTCTGTGGCCTGAAAAGGCTGCTCCCCCATCAGGGGGAGGTGATCAAAGAGCCAGTCACTGAGTTCATGTCAGAGACAGTACCTGTTCCCATTATTAGGGAACCCACTTGGAGAATTCCACGTTTTATGTCACCAAAAATGGCATAGCCACAAGGTAATTAAAGTTTAAATTAGGATATGCTTTAGGAGTACTCATCTATCTCTTTCATAGTTAAGCTGATAAGAACTTTTGATTTTCTCTATATAAGTTCAAGATAATGTTCATCACTGTGTCACCATTATGCAACATTACCAAATTACCACCAAAATTTGATAATATAAGCTAATTCATGTTGAAGTTCTATATTGTATATGTATAAATCTAAAGCAGTAGAAAAATAAAAAAAAAAAGAAAGATTATGATTAAATAACAACGCTACAACTAAGGAACATTCATGGACTAGACCTCGGCCCCCTACACTGATGTAGCCAATAGGCAGCTCAGTCTTCATATAGATCTCCTAGTAAGGGGAAGGCTTCTGTCTCTGAAGTGGACTCTGTTGCCTACTTTTCTATCACCTTCCCCAAGAGTGTGTGCCTTGCCCAGGCCACAGGGGAAGAAGATGTGCTTAGTCCTGATGGAACTCAATTTCCTGAGATGGTTTGGTGGAGGAGGGACTCCCATTTTCTGAGAAGTAGGGGATAGAGATGGAGTAAGAGGGAGAAAGTTTGGGGCAGAAAGGATATGAGGGAGTGGGCTATGAATGGGATTTAAACAGGGTAATTAAATAAATAAAATTTAAAAAAATTGTTAACAGAGTCAGAAAAAAATGTGTTAACAGGGACTATGGTTATATTCTATAGTGAATAAGAATCTTATGTTAAAATTTTTCTACTGTAATATTTTCATAAAACACTGTATGAGTATGTAATCCAGTATAAATAACATACAAAAATGTTATTGCATGATAGTAATAATTCCCATGGAATAATTTCTCTTTTTGCATACAGTCTCTTTAATAATTGTATAATGAAGTATTTTCAATGTGAATGATGAATGTGATATCAGCAGTCATTAAAATTAACCCTGTTAATTATTTAAAATTTGAGTCATAATTACTGAACATCACTTTCACTCCAAGTGAAGTAAATCTTGGCTTTCCTTAAATGATAAATTGTTCTTCAATATTCTCAGCTCTTATTTTCAGCAATTCTGGTCATATGGTTAAAAATTAATGATTTATGGTTTTGCTCCTTCGTTCCATTCATAATTTATAATATAAAGCAATGGAGCAAAAAAAATAAGTCTCTGTTGTGCCATCTGTAGTGTTGTGTAATATATTTTTATAACTGGAGGCCTAGTCTACATGAAAATATGTCTGTAAGTCTTATGTGGCATCACTTAATATTCACTCCAGATCTTTAACATTCTGCTATAATACTGAAAAATTTTTGATAGGTGATGACTTTGCTGCAGGAGCTTCTTTTCCCAATTCTGTTTGACGTCAGATAACTTTATTTATGGAACTAGGTCTTAATTTACATAGAAAAAAAGTGACAACATCTATACTTTTATAGATTGCTTATGTAATGGGTACTTTCAATAAACTATAACCTGTAAGGAATTTTGCATCATTTCAATGTATTGCAACATGTAGAGCTAAAGTCACTTACAACACAAGTTGTTCATCATTACTGACTCTTCCCACAACTTACTTTGTACAAGATTGTAATAAGTTGAATTACAAAATATTTCTTTACTTGGGCTTCAGCCATCAGAGAAGAATATAAATGTGGATATTTCTGGAAATAAAAATTACTGTCTATTTCTCTTCTAAACGCTCAAGGATCATTGCTTTGAATGAGGAGGTAGAAAGATTCTAAGAGTCAGAGTTAATGACTGCAGTGTATTCTGCATGCAGCATGGCACTTGCACATGTGAATTCATAGTACATGCATAAAGTACTTCATAATCTCAGCTCAGGCAAAGTCTTGAGACACCTGCAAAAGAGCTGTACAATCTTAATCCATGCAAAGTCCCAGCATAAAGATGGGGGTTGGGCATAAATTTTTACCAGCATCTGTTCAAGGAAACTGGCTACTTTATGAGAACATATTTATTTCTTAAGTTAGTATTACCAATGAACAAACTAAGTAATTTTTCATGGAGACTCATTGCTCAGTATTCTAAAAGAATATGTAAATCTAACAGAAAAAAATGGGGCAGGCACATTCCCATGCAACATGGTTTTGTAACTATTTAGTAACTAGATTGAACTAAATTTTCATTCGTTGGCAAGTCTTTGTAGGCTTAGGGTTTCACCAAACCTACTTTATTTAGGGTTCCTAAGTGCTTCTACCTCCCTTCTATCCACTAACCAGAGTAGGGGAAAAAGAAGGTTAGTAGGTAAATGGCGGTTGTAGACTTTTAAGAGGTAGGTCTTTGGAATGAGTCTACCCTTCATTGTCCAGATACCAGCAGTCCAGTCCAAAGGACAACAACAAACAGTAACACAAATCAGCATAATTCAGAAGATCGGGACAAGTCTTCAAAAGCCACAAATCTCAGTCAGATTGCCCTGGAAAGTCCTATGTAATGTGTCTCTCTGCAAAGTTACCTGTCAAAACACAAATATCAGCACAAAGTTGTCATGCAAAAAGAGATGTCTCACCGTAGATGGGCTTTGCTATATCTCCTCTCCTCAAAGTCCACCCACAGATGGTGTCAGCTGGCCAAAGTCACAATACTGGCACAGCAAAACATCAGGTGCCTTCTCACAAGAAAGCTCCAGGAAAACATCACATGCTCTCCCACAAGAAGGCTTTTAGCAAAAGTCACATGACTCAATTGAGTCTTCAGCACAAGAAGAAACTTTTACTTCATATTCTCCTTTTTTTGTAATAAAATAAAAGAATTGGTCTTTCCCTTAATATTAACAGTCTACAACCAGTAAGGATAATTATGAGAACCATCAAACTAGAACTTAACATCATTTTTTTTTCTTTTTAGTTACATTTTGTTAACTCTGTGTCCCAGCTGTATCCCGCTCCCTCATTCCCTCCCCAACCCCACACTCCCTCCCTGGTCTCCTC
>NW_026585689.1:8034415-8061200 GCF_907164565.1 Psammomys obesus | reverse complement strand
TCTCCTCCCTGCCCCTTTCCAAGTCCACTGATAGGGGAGGACCTCCTCCCCTTTCATCTGACCCTGTTTTATCAGGTATCTTCAGGGCTGGCTGCAAAGTCCTCCTCTGTGGCCTAACAGACTGCTCCTCCCCGGGGGGGTGGGGGTCAAACAGCCTGCCCTTGAGATCCTGTTAGAAATAGTCCGTGTTCCCCTTACTTTGGAAAACTACTTGGTTACTGAGCTACCACGAGCCACATCCGAGCAGAAGATCTAGGTTATATCCATAGATGGTCCTTGGTTGAGTGTCAGTCTCAGAAAAGACCCTGTGCCCAGATCTGTTTGGCCCTTGTAGAGCTCCTATCCTTTCCATATCATACTAACTTCCCTTCTTTCATATGATTCCCTGCACTCTGCCGAGGGTTTGGTTATGAGTCTTAGTGTCTGCTTTGAAACACTGCTAGGGAGAGTCTTTCAGATGCCTTTTGTGGTAGACTCCTGTCATAAGTTCAATGCACATCCCATTTGTGGTATATACTCGCTTATATAGACCTACAAGATATGATAAACATAATGAAATCTACACACCTAAAGAAGATAATCAAGAAAGTGGACACAGGCCAAGTTGATTAATCCTCATTTAGAAAGACAAATGTGATGTATTTTTTGAAATAAAGTTTTTGTCAAGTACAACTGAATTGTCTGTTTCCTGAAAATGAATCACCAGTAGTCCTGTATTTCCATCTTTCCTTCAGTAGTTCAAAGTATCTGATATCCGGTTATTTCCAAGATATCAGCGCTACTATTGCACCATTTTAGATATAGCATGTCAAACCAGTTCTTATTGTTATTCAAAGGATGTATATGTGAGGACTATTGGTAATTCTGCCTTTTAGTAGTCTCTTTGGCATCTTCCTTCACTATAAGATCTTATAGGAGGCCTCCAGTACCAGCTTCCTTTCTTTAAGCCCTGTGAACAATGTCTTCAGAAATGTGTACGATGTCTTCAGAAGTGATATCTTACACTCAAGTTCTAGGAGGCAGCCAAGATCAATGGAGTGTTTTGTTATGGAACTTTTCTATTCCCTCACTAACAATTCAAAGGGAGCTATTCCACACACTACAACCTATAGTGTGCTTTCTGTCTGACAGTTTATGGCCTCTAAGGAGAATGTCCTCCTACCCACTCCATCTCCACTCCCATATGTAGGAATTTTAATTAAATAGATTTTATTTATGTATTTTAACAAAGCTTATAATATAGGTCGATCTTAGAAATAACCAAAGTTATGTGATTGGACTTAAGATATGTTCAGTAGGATGGAACTCATGATTGGTATTGTAACCTTTCCAAGAACACATGATAGAATTGCAGAGGCTTTGGAATGTCCATTCTTAAATAGAAACCAATAACACAAACCCTGCACCTCGACTTCAGAGAACAACTAAGAAGAGGAGACAAAGAGCCAAAGACTGGGAAAAATACTGCAAAATTTTGTCTTCTAGATATAACAAGAATGGTACACTCAACAGCAATGGTTTTTTCTAGATAACCTGAACAATACAATGCCAGTCAACTGTGTGCCATGACACCACCCCTACTGGAGAAACAGTTGGTGATCAACACTTGTTTAGGGAGTGTAAGTAGAATTTCTTCAGAGACCAGCCCCTGATAGATTGCCCACCTATAACCATGTGTTTCCTTTTTTTAGACATCAGTAAAGATGATATGAATTTGAGAAGGGGGAAATGGGTAGAAATGTCAGGAGTCAGGGCAGAAAGGGAGAGGCAGCTATGTTCAAAATATATTGAATTCATGTATAAAATTGTCAAATATCTGCTTCAAAAGCTTAAAAAATAAATCCTTATAAATAAATAATTAAAATAACTCAGCCAGGTTCATGTCAAAATAAGGTCACCCAGAAATGAAGAAAACTCATAGCAGCTTCTTCATGCTTCTGAGTAGAAGAGGTTGGATTGTTAAACAAGGAGAAACAGGAATAGAGCAACTCGACAGATGAAATAAAAATGTCTATTAAGTGCAAACTGCAGGACCGGCAGTGGAATGATATCTAGGGATCTTTTCTGTTTGTTAAATTTTATCTCACAACATATGATAAAAGGCAGGAAGAGGTATATCCAAAAGATAAGAAAAAAAAAAAAAAACTTTCTCACAGTTTAAAATAGAGAAAAAACTCATCTGTTCATCAAAAGTACCTTGAAAGGCTCCAAACACATTTTTTTTTTCCCTCAAACATTCCATTAGAGTGGACCTGAGCACAATTTCCCTTCGTATCACTATTGTGGGGCACTATTGCTATACAGATGTGCACAAACATGTCCCCACCCACTCACCAAGAGTGAACAGAAAATAGAACCTAAGTACAAATACCACTAAGTCTAATTTGGTGTGCCAGTATGTTTTATGTGGTTATGTCCAGGAATATAGATGTGCGGTTAGTAACAGGAGTAGAAACGGCTCAGGAATATCTACAAGGCCAGAGTCTAATTCTAGCATGGGTAACAGCTCATTAAACCTGGAAAGCTGGATATACTACAAAGTCAAGGGCAGCTGAACAGGTTGAGGACTTTTTCTTTGAGGTGGATCAGCCTCTCAGAGTCTCCCAGGCAACTTAGGTTGTCTGAGCAGTCCTTATAGTTTATATATGCTTGAAAACAGAAAAGCCCAGTGAATCTTCTCAGGTTGGGGGTCTTCCTGAGGCCTTTGAGTTATTTGCTTTATGAACATAATGAGTTTTCCTGCAGGACAGAACAATTTACCTCACTATAGAACATCTTATGTCTTAACAACCTTTAATATTAGACAGGATATTTCATATCCCCTAGGTGCATCCTACTTTCTCACGCATTTTAGGACCGTGTGTCTTAAGCAGCTTACCTCCAAGATAGAAAATATTAATCTTAGGGGGAACTGCTACACAATTCCACTGGACTTATTCTGGAACATCTATTGTAAGAATGCATATTTCTAACATGAACACAACGGCGAGCTCTTCGACGCCCCCCCCCCAACCCCTGAGGGAGGAGCAGCCTTGTTAGGCCACCGAAGAGGACATTGCCGCCAGGCCTGAAGAGACTTGATAAGCTAGTGTCACATGGAAGGGGAAGATGTCCTCCCCTATTAGTGGACTTGGAAAGGGGCAGGGAGAAAATGAGGGAGTGAGGGTGGGTTTGGGAGGGAAGGAGGGAGGGGGCTATGGCTGGGATACAAAGTAAATAACCTGTGATTAATATAAAAAAATAAATTAATTAAAAAATAAAGAATGCATATTTCTGGCCTTTCAAAGGTTAGCTTGTCATAATTATCTCCAGGACAACAGTAATAAATTGTTGCTGACCAGGGGAAGAAAGAATTCATAATTCCCAGACAGATAATGATTTAAATATGCATTTATCATAAAGAATTATTAGGCCTCCAAAAAAATTGTCTACCAAGTCTCCCTGGTAAAATTTAGACATGGCATGGTATCTGTAAGCAAAGAATTGGCACATAGTAATTCAAGGTGTTTGTTTAGTATTTTACCCTAAGAGATATGATCTGGTATCCAGCTGGCATTTACGATTAAATAGCGCTTAAATAGGTATTTAAGCAAATTGTGACGTTTGTTGTATATCTGAATGAAAATTAGACTGTAAACTATCATTTTAATTAAATTTTTATTTTTATATATTTTATATCCAAGCTGTAGTCCCCTTCGTTAATCCCTCCCCATCCCACTCTCCCTCCCTTATCTCCTCCCATGCCTCTTCCACTGATAGGAAGGTCCTTCTCCCTTTCCATATGACCCTAGCTTACCAGGTCTGATCAGGATTTGTTGCATTGTCTTCTCCTAGGCCTGACAAGGCTACTCCTTCCTCAGGGGGAGGTTATCAAAGAGCCAGCCATTGAGTTCACATCAGAGACAGTACCTGTTCCACTTACTAAAGAACACACTTGGATACTGAGCTGTCATGGGCTACATCTGAGCAGGGGTTCTAGGTAATATCCATTAATGGATCCTGGTTGGAGTTTCAGTTGCAGATGGGATCCCTATCCCCAGAATATTTGATTCTGTTGCTCTCCTTGGGGAACTCCTGTCCTCTCGAGGTCTTACTGTCTCTCCCTTCTTTCCTAAAATTTGCTACACTCTGTCCAAAGTTTGGTTCTGAGTCTCAGCAATTGCTTTGATACACTTCTCTGTAGAGGAACATAGAATGGCAGAGAAACACTTAAAGAAATGCTCAATGTCCTTAGTCATAAGGGAAATGCAATTCAAAACAACCCTGAGATTTCACCTTACACCCAGCAGAATTGCTAAATGAAAAACTCAAGTGACATTATATGCTGGAGAGGATGTGGAGAAAGGGGAACCCTCCTCCATTGCTGGTGGGAATGTAAACTATCATTTTTTTTCTTTTTAATTATACTTTATTTACTTTGTATCCCCCCTCTAGTTCCCTCCCTCCTCCCCTCCTAACCCCTCCCTTCCTCCCCCTTCTTTACACACTCCCCTCCCCAAGTCCACTGGTAGGGGAGGATTTCTTTTTCTTCCTTCTGATCCTAGTGTGTTAGGTCTCATCAGGAGTGGCTGCATCATTTTTTAATCCAGTAAAAAAATTACAACTTAAAACAAGGAAACTTTTCTACTTCTTATAGTAAAAATAATTTAAAAAGCAACATTATTTTGTACTAATTTCTCATAGCTTACACCCAATTCACTGAGAGCTTATTACTACATTTTTTTTTGGAAATACTCTGGCCCAAGAACACCAGCTCAGCCTCATTATTTATGGTGCTGTCACTTTCTGCCTTGGGCTTTCAATCTTGATTCTTAATAGAGTAACAAAATTAACTTTTAAAACATATGTCAGAATATGGGGATTAAGTCTCATGACTATGATCTCTGAACTGTAGCCGTAGAAGTAGGGTCAGGAGCTTAGTGTTAAGATCAGGTGCGTAGTATGTTCAAGTCTACCTTCAGCTTTCTCACACCCCATCTGTCAATGAGGAACCGAGAAAATTTTATCACATTATACCATATTTTCTCCTTAAGGTCACACATTGACATCACTCTAAATAAATCAAAGGGAAGAGCCAATACCATACCTCCCATCCTCAAGCTCCCACTTCCCACACTTCCTTGATTTTGTCTTCTGCTATGTTGACCGTACTCGTTTTCAAATGTAAACAGATGTTTCTATGCTCAGACTTGTATGAATATTAAGTTTTCATACAGACAGTCTCAGTACACATAGTAGGTTCTCAATGACAGATTGTCAAAATGACAAGCAGACGAATATGCATTTTGCATGTCAAATTTCTCCTTGATTTGCGTCCAGAAGCATCACAGTCTCCCAGGAGTTATTCCAGCTCAAACAGCGGCTTTGCAAGCACCAGTTGCTTGTTCAACCTAATTAGCATTACTTACAAAGGAAATGTAGAACAGCTCAGTGCAAGTGTAAAGAAAGCATTAATCAACTTGAGTGCAAGCAAAGCTTAAAAACCAGATATTAAGAGAATCTACTTCCCCACTCCTTTAATTATTCTGGCCGCCACCAACAGAACAAAATGATGAGAAAGAATGGAACCACTCAATAGAACACTACTGTCATAGTGTCCCAGGGAAGTCATTCCTTCTCCCATTTCAAGCGAGTTTTTCACACCTCTACTTTCCCTTTTTTTTCCAACTCCATATTCATCTAAATTCGTAGTTTTAAATCTTTGAAAAGTGAATTCAATAACTCTAGGGAGGAACATACCTATATGCTAACATTTAACAGCCTGGCTTATTTCAATTAAAAACAAACAAACAAACAACTTGTATTCAGTGTTTTTCAGGGAGAGAAGGAAAAAAAAACTGAGACAAAACAATGTAATAATTCACCTTAAGACTTAACTTTTTATCTTATATTCTTCCAATTATTAGCCTTTTTCATATTAATTGCAAAGCATACTCAGAGAGAGATAAGTGCATTATTTCTATATAAATACAATACGAAAACTAGTCAAGCATTTTAGACATGTCTGTTAATGAGAAAACCAATAGATTTTTAAAACAGTTCAAATTAGAATTTAATTCCAGACATTTGTATTCTCTCCAGGACGAAATCATGTGACTCCTGTGAGCAAGGATCATTTGCATTGTTGTAATAGAAATGTTTCTACAGGTTGACTTCTATTTCAGTCACTGTTCAACTGCTAATCAAAGACATATTAGCACAACTCAATTGACTCTAATAACCTCTACAGGACCTTCTAGACAATGGTAATTATTTAGCCCAATTCCAAGTAATGGGCAATTTTTCCTAATGTAAAAATTAACGGAATTAGCATACTGAAATATAACATTGCAGGTTGTACTGGAAATCCTTTGAGCAGGAAAATAAATTGTACATCTGTTTGATGACAGAGACTGTCCCTGCAGAGGTGATTAGCCATGTAGTGCCTTCCAGGCTGCTAAACTCCTAATAGAAACACCAGCATGGAGTGTGGCTATGCCTAGGACCTCAATCAGGAACTTGGATTCTGTCTATGATTTCACTTATCTGTTAAACCCAAAGACTTCCCACTCAAACTTAAAGAATCTTTTTTTTTGCAATGAACCCTCCCCTCTAAAGTCTATAACTGAAAGGAAATTCCTTTGTAGCTAGAGGGCTGTTTTGTCTCTACCGTACCCAATCTGTCCCTGCTGCAATACTAAAGAAAATGATTATGGAAATACTTCCCAGCAACTGTCTATACTACACCAACACTCCATCCATGTTTTTCTTCCTTACCAAATAGCATTTTATTATGCAAAAGAAAAAAAATCCACACAAACAAACAAAACCAATATTGTGTATTTTCCTCTTGGTTTTCCTTTGACTTGACTTTTAAAAATGTAGTCTCCAGAGGACTTTTTCTTTTTAAGTAAAGCAATTTCGCTCTCTATTGTTGCTTTGAAACTACCATTTATCATCAGTCTTGACTGCAAAAATGGTGGAAAAGCAACGGAAAGAGGCTACAGTAATGTCTTATTTACATTTATTGTTTTCCATTTTTCATTTTCATATGTCTGAATCCTGAATGTTCTGGTAGCAAAGAGAAACCATCTTTCCTATTTGGCAAAGCGAACTCATTGAACAATGCCATATACATTGTGTGCTACTGTTCTTGCAGTTGCACTAAAACATATAAGCATAAATCTCTGCATTCTCAGGAGATTGCTCTTTCAATATTTTACAGGCTGCTTGGCTTCCTAGTGAGCATTTGGATTTTACAGTTCTTTGTGTTTTCAAATTAAGACATTTTTAGAATTGCAAATATACTTAACTGCCTTACTTTTTAATGGCTTAGAGGATGTCTTACTTTAACAACAAATTGTATAAAAATGTTAACTACATTACAATGTCAAATTTTGAAATGTGATAGTCCCCACAAGTACTACTGCTTCATCCCAGCCACGTATTAAAAATATAGCATGAAGTTCATTAAAGAGTATATGCATTAAATATTAGCTGTAAACATCTTGACAAAATACAAAATAAATACTGGAACAGGTTTTGAAAATCATTATTACTTGATCAACTTATTTTACCTCTTTCCTTAGTCTAACTTCAACTACCATCTTACCATATTACAACATTTCAGGAACAAATTCACATGGGCTTTTATTCAAAGTGGACCCTTTCTTAGGGCATATCAGTACGAATGGCAACCCAGTGTTCAAAGGGACTAAGAAAGATAATTTATACATTAAGGCTCTCTGCAAATATGTTGTTAAAAACACAGGTAAGTAGGTTTCAGAAAAGCAGGATTCTCTGCTATTGGTTTTTGATGTTGTCTGGTTACCTTCTTAGCTTTTGGGTTGGTGAAAGATATATTCTAAAATGTTTCACCTCAGATTCACAAACATTCTAGTGCACAGAAAAGGTGATCAGGCATAACTATTAAGAAGTCAAAGAGTACACAAGATAATTTGGTTCTTGCTCTTCGGTATTCTAGCTCCCCACAAGCACTAAGCAGTCAATTGGCTTTATATGATCTTTCGTTAAAATTATTTTTTAAAACTGTGTTTGTTTTTCAATTTCTCTCTTAACTATCACACACATAATTGAGACTCTGTTATTTTATTTTAAAAAGCTTCACAGCACAAGGACTGAGCAGTTATTAATCAATTCTTAACCCTCTAAGCTAATTTGGCTTCTTCCCAGTGTATATCCCAGAGATACTTGCACTTGGTACCTTTCTTGATCCAGCTGCTCTCTCTGATATTTCCCAGACCTCTCACATGGCTGAATCCTCCTAGCTGAACCCTCTACTTTCTCCTCTAACTCCTCTTCCCCTGCTTGGCAGAAAGTCCATCCCTATTCTCTACCTTGCTCAGTGATTGTCTGTAAGATGCTTTATTGGCATATCAAAGGATAGTTTGGGAGCAGTTTTTAATAAAACATTGAGACAGGAGAGTCTCAGAACAAGGATTGTAACTAGATATGGGAGTAGAGACAGATACAAAATTCAGCTTTGAATTACACAATAACCATATGTATATTTTTAGCATATATTTTTCTATGAACTTCAGTTGAAAGGTATTGTATTATTCTATGATTTTTTGTTGTGCTTTCAAACATACGAAAATGTTAGATTACAGTCCACAAGAACATAGACCCAAATTATGTATACTAGCATAAAAAGTTGTCTCTGATGCATACATCATTTATTCCTTTTTCATTACATCTGACTTTTTAATTCAGTTCTTATGATATAATTCATATTTTAATTTAATACTGATAGATATGTTTTGTCACTGAATAAATATTGCATTTATTACTCATTTTGTCTTGATTTACCAACAATAGATGATAATGAGTATTTAACTATCTTAAAATACTTAAAATGTTATTGATGGTATTTTATATATAATATACATACATATATATTCATGTAAGTAAAAAAAAAACTGTTCACAAAATGATAAAACTGTTCACAAAATGATTTCACAGATTCCAGCTGTGAAATATATTGATTGTAAAAATCTATACCACATTTTTACTCTTCCATATTAAAATAACTTAAAATATTAATGAATAAAACTAAGCATAAAAGAACAGTGATATGTTATACAAATAAAATTTTACACAGCCATGAAGAAAATTGAAATTAAGATATTTGTATATTGATACAGAAAGTACTATAATGAAGGGAAGAGCTTAACCAGATTCAAAAAGACAAATAATCTATGTTCTCTTTTAGATGTAGATTTAAGGATGCCGCTGTTTGCTGTGTGTGTCCAGGAGGAAGTAATGTGGGTAAAGTCAAGCAAACAATCTCTGAGCACAGAGGGAAAGGGCTCTAAAGGAGTGAGATGGACAAGACAAAATGGAAGTGAGTATAGCAGGGGACATTGGGTATAATAACAATGAAATTGGTAGGAAGATGACTGGGAATAAGGAAGAAGCAACTAGAATATATGTAGGAAAATCCTGTAGGGAAACACATAAGCTAATTACAGAGAATGAAGAAAAAATGTTTAAGTAATAGTAACAAATGCACTAATGAATAGCTAATTCTCAAAGGAAGAAGTACAGAAAGCTGACAGATATTTGGAAAATATTTAAAGAACTTAATCATCAGAGAAGTAAACTTAAAATGATTTTGAGATTCTCTAATGTATGAGTAAGAATAGTTACCATAAAGAAAATGATGATAAATGCAAGCAAATTTACAGTGAAAGGGTTATCTTCAAACATTCTGTTGAGAATAACTGGAAAGAAAGAAAACCATGCAATTCACTATGAAAATAAAACTTAACTGTAACGAATACAATTCAATTATGGTTGGGATACATCCAAATAAATTTACATTGGCATAATATACAGATACTTGAACTTTTATATTTATTGCGGCAACATTCATAATAGCTACAATATGGAAGCAGTCTAAGAGTCCATCAGTAGATTATCAGATAAAAAATATGATTCACTTACACAATGGAATTTTATCCATTAAATAAAGATGAATGAAATTGTGGCATTTGCAGCAAATTGAATGGGACTGAATGTAATGCTAAGCAAAATAAGCAAGAATCAGGAAAGCAAGTATCCTAACTAGGCTTTCACAGAAACCTACATTTAAGTTTACAGACTCTAATACACATGAGGAGCATAAAGGTAGGAAGGCAGCTATGAGAGCAGAGGAAGAGTTATAAAGCTATGATCGAACAGGAAACAAATGAGAGTCTGAAAGAAGATAATACTCCATGAAAGCACAATGGAAGGCCATTGAGGAGTAGGAAGTGGATCAGAGAGAAGGGAGGAACACCGTGGAGAGAGAAAATGACTCAATTAAATCCACCTCTCCCTACGGAATCAAAAAGTTACTTTAAAAGGAAAAGTAATATTACAGTAAAAACAAAATTGAAGGCTTGGTAATGTGTGAGCTAGTAAAGTGCTTGTTGTAAAGCATGGAGACCCTAGTTTAATCCTGGGTCCCTCTGAGCAAAAGCTTAACCCTTTGTCTTACTCCTATAATCCCAGCCCCCCTGAGAAGCAGAAAAGGGCAGAAGCCAGGGGCTTGATAACCAAGCAGTCAAGCTCAATGAGAGAGCAGTTGGTTCAGGGGGGCACCCTGACTGAAAAATAAATGAAGAGCAGCTGAGGAAGACAATAGATGACAAACTCTGGTCTTCATGTTCACAATACCCACACCTGTTCATCACTTGCATAGGCACACATGCACACACAAACACACAATATACACATAGATACATGTTAAATTTTTCTGTTGGTATAGTTAACCTTGGCTGAATTTCTGTGCTTCGTTGTAAATAATGAAAAGAGAGATTTATCACTACCATTATACAGAATAATCAAAAAATGTAAGATCGTTTGAATTATTATTTAAATTTAATATAAAAGGTAAAAATATTTGCATGATTAAATATTATAAAATTATCTAAACATAAGTTATTTTATAAAATCAACAAAATTCAATTAACACAAATTGTTTAATAAATTGGATTTTTTTTCCCTCTGAAACCAATTCAGTGACTTTAGATTTGAAATAAAAATGAAAAACTCAAGGGACAACACATGCTGGAGAGATTGTGGAGAAAGGGGAACCCTCTTCCACTGCTGGTGAGAATGTAAACTGGTACAACCACTCTGGAAATCTATCTGGTGCTTTCTAAGACAATTAGGAATAGTGCTTCCTCAAGACCCAGCTATACCACTGCTAGGTATATACCCAAAGTTTGCTCAAGGACACAAAAGGGATATTTGCTCAACCATGTTTATAGCAGCTTTATTTGTAATAGTCAGAACCTGGAAACAACCCAGATGTCCATCAACGGAGAATGGGTACAGAAATTGTGGTATTTTTACACAATGGGATACTACTCAGCAATCAAAAAGGAGGAAATCATGAAATTTGCAGGCAAATGGTGGGACCTAGAAAAGATCATCCTGAGTGAAATATCCCAGAAGGAGAAAGACAAACAAGGTATATACTCACTTATATAGACCTATAAGATATAATAAACATAATGAAATCTATACACCTAAAAAAGATAATCAAGAGAGTGGACATGGGGTAAGATGATCAATCCTTGTTTAGAATGACAGATGGGATGTGCATTGAACGTATGACAGGAGTCTACTGAGCGCATTGGAAAGACTCTAACTAGCAGTGTATTCAAAGCAAAGAATCATGACCAAACCTTTGGCAGAGTACAGGGAATCATAAGAAAGAAGGGGAGTTAGTCTGATGAGGAAAGGATAGGAGCTCCACAAGGACCAAATATATCTGGGCACAGGGTCTTTTCTGAGACTGACATGCAACCAAGGACCATGTATGAATATAACCTAGAACCTCTGCTCAGATGTAGCCTGTGGTAGCTCAGTAACCAATTGGTTTCCATAGTGAGGGGAACAAGGACTATTTCTAACAGGAACTCAATGACTGGCTCTTTGGCCTCCCCACCCCCCAAGGGAGGAGCAGTCCTGTTAGGCCACAGAGGAGAGCTTTGCAGTCCTGAAGATACCTGATAAAACAGGATCAGATGAATGGGGAGGAGGTCCCCCCTATCAGTGGACTTGGCTAGGGGCACGGTGGAGAGGAGGGAGGGTGGGAGGGACTGGGAGGGAATGAGGGATCGGGACACGGCTGGGGTACAGAGTTAATAAAATGTAACTGATAAGAAAAAATAAAATACAAAAAAATAATATTAAAAAAAACAAACAAAAAAAATCTTAAAGTATAAATTCATAGTGAAACATCATTATATGTTAGTAGAATTAGGACAAACTGCATGTTTATACAGATAATAGTATACTAATTATTTTTTAAGACATTAAAATGTACTTGTTAATTCCAGAAATTATGATTTAACTTAGTCAAATCCTCCTTGAGACAGTTTCAGAGACTGATTTTTAACAAAATTATGTAGATATAACTGTATTAATTTACTAACATTTTTTTATTAAGCAGACATCTAATTCTATCATGAATACAATAATGGTTGCAAAATCTATTCCTTTTATAGTGACCAAAATATTTATTGCCCATGAATTTTCATAAGTTAACAAGAAATGTGATCAATATATTGCTAGAAACAGTGAAAATAGAATGCTGAGGTAATAAAAAGATGCATTTGATTTTGATGTGCCACTTCTAGATGATATGATGATCCAATTTCTATATAATCGCCAATCAATTGCACACAAAGTTTCTTTGGTTTTATATGCATAATTATCAGTAATCATGAAATGAGCAGTCATGAAAATTATACTAATTATAATTGGTGTTCATTTTAGTAACTACAATGTGCACTATCGCTGCCGCACAACAAATGGTTAGTCTTGACTCTATAAGGACTGAGAGTTAATCTAAGTGTTTCTAGTAACTTAAACCATCTAGGTAGGAGCTACTTCTATTCAACAATGGTATACATGTCCAGAGGATTTCTTTTATTGAATTGATAACATTGATTTAGAGAAAGGGTGAGTGGATGAAAACACAGACATTAGCTCAGAGAAGTGATGTTTTCTATCAACTGGCAAAAATCCACATTGCAAAACAATATTGGGAACCAAGAAAACACATTTCCTACATGCAGACAATGGCAGAAAAATGTGTGTTTGTGTGTGTGTGTGTGTGTGTGTGTGTGTTTGGTTTAAGAAAGATAAAAGAAAATTACTATTTTTTTCATTTTCTTTTTTTATTTAATTTTTTTTGTATTTTATTTTTTTCTTATCAGTTACATTTTATTAACTCTGTATCCCAGCCGTGTCCCGATCCCTCATTCCCTCCCAATCCCTCCCTCCCTCCCTCATCTCCACCGTGCCCCTTTCCAAGTTCACTGATAGGGGGGGACCTCCTCCCCATTCATCTGATCCTGTTTTATCAGGTATCTTCAGAACTGGCTGCAAAGCTCTCCTCTGTGGCCTAACAGGACTGCTCCTCTCTTAGGGGGTGGGGAGGCCAAAGAGCCAGTCATTGAGTTCCTGTTAGAAATAGTCCTTGTTCCCCTCACTATGGGAAACCAATTGGTTACTGAGCTACCACAGGCTACATCTGAGCAGAGGCTCTAGGTTATATCCATACATGATCCTTGGTTGAATGTCAGTCTCAGAAAAGACCCTGTGCCCAGATATATTTGGTCCTTGTGGAGCTCCTATCCTTTCCCGGTCAGACTAACTCCCCTTCTGGGAATCATAAGGAAATTACTATTTAAACTATGGAGAACTTAAAATTATTTGACCATTTACCTTTCTTGATATATGTTTTAACTGAATAGGTGGCATGCCAGAAAAGTCAAAAGTATAGATGGAAGAGGCTGTTGGAAACTGTAAAATTGTCCTGGGTCATTTGTTGAAAGAAGTTTATAAATTAAAGCACTGGAGCTTTTCATAAGTTTTTATATTCTTTCTTTATATGTTCATATACATTATGATGCTACAATTTAAAAAAGAAACATTATTTTCTCAGATTCCTACTTGAATTTTGAATGAAAAATTAGACACAGTAGTTCATAGTCCTCAACTATGAACTATGAACTACTGAGAGTATAAGTTTTTTTAATTAATTTATTTTGAATGTTACCTGAGAGTTTAAATTGTCTTATAATTAGGTTGCTAAATGTAGCTAAAACACTCTTGCTGTGGTGATTTTATCCATAACATGTCAACACTAAATGGTGTTGAATTTACACCCCACGATAATCATTGAGAGAATAGTTTTAATGAGGCTTATGGGTCCTTGGGATTTTCTTTCTTTTTTTAATTAAATTTTAATTTTTTATATTCATTACAGTTTAATCCTTTTGTATCCCCACTGTAGCCCCCTCTCTCATTCCCTCCCAATCCCACCCTTTCTCCCTCATCTCCTCCTATGCCCCTTCCCTAGTTCACAGATATGGGAGGTCCTCCTCCCCTTCCATCTGATCTTAGCTTATCAGGACTCATCAGGACTGGTTGCAATGTCTTCCTCTGTGGTCTGGCAAGGCTGGTCCACCCTCAAGGGGAGTTGATCAAAGAGCTCACCACTGAGTTCATGTCAGAGACAGTCCCTGTTCCCCTTACTAGGGAACCCACTTGGATACTGAGCTGCCATCGGCTACATCTGATCAGGGGTTCTAGGATATATCCATGAATGGTCCTTTGTTGGAGTACCAGTCTCAGAAAAGACCCCTGTGCCCAGATTTTTTTGGTTCTGTTGCTCTCCTTGTGGAGTTCCTGTCCTCTCCAGGTCTTACTATCTCCTCCTTCTTTTATAAGATTTCCTGCACTCTGCCCAAAGTTTGGTTATGAGTCTTAGCATCTGCTTCGATACACTGCAGGGTAGAGTCTTTCAGAGGCCTTCTGTAGTAGTTTCCTGTCCTGTTTCCTGAAAGTGATAAAGTTTGTATTCTTCTCCTGTTCCTGCTGTGACTTGTTGCCTTAACAAAGCCAAAAAAAGAAAAGAGCCAATCAACCACAGACAGGATCCTTCAAAATGAGGATATCAATTAGATTTGTTGTTGTTGTTGGTACTATTGTCATTGTTTTCTGAAATTAGACAAGACTTGCTAAAATTCTTCATATAAATGAAGAAACAATGCTTCATTTTTATGAGGTGTCTGACTATCATTGACTGTTAATTGATATTCTTACATTTTCTCTTTGCACCACTGGGTACCTTTTTTTGTGATTCTCTAACAAAGTTAAAAAATAAACACATTCAAATCAGCAAAGCTGAGGTTAATATGATCAAATTTGTGGACAAATACTACAGAAATTCTCTTTGTGTGAAGTTTCTCAAACAGGTAAACAACTAGATTTGCCCTGACACCTTGTACTATTTTTCATAAAATTTTAATTTACAAAGGCAGTATTTTCTTAAAACTATATAATACTTTTATCAGTATTCAATACAAAAGAAGGTCATTGCCATGCTTTGGAGGGAGTGTTCCCTCTTGCTTTTTCTCTTATGTCAGCAGCAACATGGAATAAACCCATGTACTACAGCCCTTACACTTGTATATGCTAAAGTCATATTAATTGTGTTTAATCTATGTTTTACTGGTCAGTTAACTCTATAACTTATATACATAAATTTAATTAAAATTTTATTTTTTATATTAATTACATTTTATTTACTTTGTATACCAGCTATAGCCCGATCCCTCATTCCCTCCCTCTCTCCCTTCTATTTTCCCTCTCTTCCTCATCTCCTCCCTGCCCCTTTCTAAGTCCACTAATTCCACCTGTCACTAGCTTATCAGGTCTCATCAGGACTGACTGCAATGTCCTCCTCTGTGGCATAGCAGGGCTGCTCCTCCCTCGTTGGAGGGTAGTGGTGCAGGAATCCTGAAAGAAGGAGGAGTTAGTAAGACCTGGAGAGGACAGGAGTTCCACAAGGACCGAATATATCTGGGCATAGGGATCTTTTCTGAGACTGATTCTCCAACCAAGAAGCATGCATGGATATAACTCTATAACTTTTAATAATACAATACATACTATCTTTATTTTCCATATAAGATTTATCTAGCTCTAAATTTATTTTAAAAATTAACAGAGTAAATTCATCAAAATGCTTGTAAAACAGTACCCAATCTTTAATAGGAACTTTAAAAATGTTCTCTCTTATCAACATCTTACCTTACTTTATCATTTTTACAGATGTTTATACACATTCAGTTTACTTAGTACTTTCATAGAGAAAGTACACTAATGACTTTTAGGAATCTTAGTGGCACGACTCTGATCCAAGCCATTTCTCTCATTTCAATCATGAAATGACTTTTAGTTTGCTATTTTCATGGCAAGCTACAGTAATTTCTTATTGTTATAGTTCAACAATATACATATCCAATGAATTGTTATTTAATTTTTAATAATATTCTAGGGTTTGAGCCATGGAAATACTTCTGTGGCAGAAGAGTTTCTGGCAGAGAAAAGAGAAAGAAGAGAGAGAACCTATGTCTGCAGAGTGATTCTTTTATAGCATTCTGAAAAATAACATAGTGGATGGAATGGAAACAATTGTTAGCAGATGAGACACTAGAGGGTGAATTGTGAGGATCTTGGGCAGTGCTAAGATATAAGAATAACATGACCTAATCCTAAAGTAAAGACCTATAAATCTTTACAGAATCAAAAATTTAAAATCCTTTCTGTGAACGATATTGTAAACAGATCAATAAGGCATTGAGAGAAAATATTTGTGAAAAAACACACTGATTAAAGACCTCTATCCAAAATACACATAAATGTTTAAAAATGATAAAAAACACACTTACAATAAAATATAATAGGGGCAAAGGCCACAACAGACACCTCATAAAAAATACACAAACAGCAAAAGCCACATAAACAAAAGGAGGAAAATGCAAAGTAATCATATACACTGAAAGAAAAAGGGAAACCACTACATCTCTCTCTCTCACTGTGGTTGAAATTCAGTATACTGAAAACACGAAATTCTGGAGAGCTTCTCAAGAATCAGAAAATGTGTTGCTATAAAAACACAAATATGATGCAAACCTTTTGGGAGACAATGAGCCAGTTTATTTCAAAGCTATAAACTTTCTTACCATACAAGTCTAGTCAGCTCTGACAGGTCCTTATGGTCATATTCAAGTTCATTGTCATTTTTCAGAGAGCAACCTGCTTTGCCAGTTGCATTTTTCATTTACATATATTGAAAATAATGACTCTCCTTGGTCTCCATTTTTACCCTCTTTATTTCCTGTGGCTACTAATCTCTATTATCTTCAAAATCCTTTGCAAGTCCTCCACATTTGTAGTTATTATTACTGTGACAGGAATGGTGCATTTTTTGTTGTGACATATTGATGATCAGGGCTGTTATACCATCTAGGAAGAATATCTGTATGTTGACAACACCATGCTTCAGAGCTGTATGATTTCTGTTTCAACCGATGGAAGAACAGAAATTTAGAGTTTCATTTCTGACTATGATGTCGCATGAAACTCTTTATTCACATTAGTTTTAGATTTTCTCTTCAGTGGGGACCTAGTGGTAATAATGGCTGTAGTCATTTATTTCATTCCTAGGTTTATCAAACATTGGCTAAAAGTACACAAACATGCATATGTAGACTTACATTTAGAGAAAGGTGAATAATAGGTAGATATATGACAGATTATGTAATTAACACATAGATAAAAAAGTAAATGCCTCTTTTAAAAAGAAAGTAAAGAAAAATGAGATTACATACAGCACTGAAATACTAATTGATAGAACAAAAAATCTACTAAATCATTGATATTGTGGTTGTCATAAATTAAGAAATACCTGTGGCCAGTGAGTCATCTCAGCAGATAGAGTTGCTACCTAGCCTAAGGACCTGAGTTTAATCCCCGGGGTGCACAGAGTCATCCGAATGGTAAGACAGGGCAAAGAGTTAAGCAGTATCAAAATGTAATATGGACGTGCATTAAAGTGCCACATTGAAACTCATTTATAATTAATATATAATAATAAATACTGTTGATAATAGAAACACACATGCGTGAACTCGTGCACCCACCCACACACACAGTCTCTCTATTTGTAGTCCTCTCAAACTCAATGTGAATGTGAACCGTGAACAGATTCTAGCAAAGGTTTCTTCTACTTTACTTCTCCCATTTTATATCCAGCCTACCCTACAACATGCTCGACAAGTCAGTGACATGTGCACACGTTGTCTGAAATGGGAACAAAATGCACCTTGGTTAACAACGCGGAAAAGCAACCTTTGAAATGATTAAACTAATAAACTCATTAACTTACATTCCCAGTGTGTCCTAGAAAAACAAAACCCCAAGCTAATTTGTACTAGCCTACTTACTTTTGTTTTAAAGATTAATCTTTTTTTAATTTTTGTTATTAGTTACATTTCATTAATTCTATATCCCATCTGTATCCTGCTCCCTCATTCCCCCCCCCTCCCCAACTCCCTCCCTCATCTCCTCCCTGCCCCTTTCTAAGTCCACTGATTGGGGAGGACCTGCTCCCCTTTCATCTGACCCTGTTTTATCAGGTATCCTCAGGACTGGCTGTAAAGTCCTCCTCTGTGGCCTGGCAGGACTGTTCCTCCCTTGGGGGGTGGGGAGGTCAAAGAACCAACCATTGAGTTCCTGTCAGAGATAGTCCCTGTTCCCCTTACCATGGGAAACCATTTGGTTACTGAGCTACCAAGGGCTACATACTAGCCTACTTATGCAGAAGTCCGATATATATATTTTCTCAGTTTCCTTTCTATTGTTGTATGAAATACCACACTCAAAATGAGCTTGAGAAGGAAAACAGGGGAGGGTTTATTACATGTTACAGGATACATTCCATCACAGAAAGAAGACAACACAGGAATCCAGGGCAGGAACTTGAAGCAGAATCTATGGAATCATTCTCAGACGGGGAATAGGGGAAGAAGAGGGAGGGCTGGCGGGACTGGGAAGAGATGGAGGTGGGCTATCTGGGATACAAAATGAATAAATTGTAACAAATAAATAAATAAATGAGCAAATAAATTTGGAAAAAAATTAAAAAAAAAAAAAACAAGAATATGGTAGGACCTCCAAGGTTAAGTAGAATATTATAGGAAAACCATAAAATTAAATATTGCAGAAGTGTGGACATCTTTTTAAAAAATGAAGTAATCAGCAAGATGATTAAAGTACCACAAAAATATTTTAAATAGAACAGCATAAAAATTAATCATATTCTCCTTATTAGAATATTTGCTTTGGGGCTGTAGTATGCTTCCTTTATTCTATTTTTATTTTAATCTAAAAACATGCAGAAATCAGATTTAGTGGCAGTTAAGAATTAGGGGCATGTGCGAAGAAGGGGGAGGGAGGGTGGGACCGGGAGGGGAGGAGGGAGGGGCTTATGGGGGAGCTACAAAGTGAATAAACTGTAATTAATAAAAGTTAAAAAAAAGAATTAAATAGTTCCACTTGTTCTAATATCCCAGGCTTTGTAAAAGTCATATATTATCTGTTTTATTTGCATGTCTAATATTAAAATTTATGAATCATTGAGCATATTATCTTGTATATGGGTGAATATATATATGTGTGTGTGTGTGTGTGTGTGCGTGTGTGTGTAAGCATGTACATATATCAATGTTAGCAGGCAACACTACTATGTGTAGAATTTAAATAGTGGTAAAGTACATAGATAAAATTTCTCTTTCCTGATTACTTCCAGTTATTCCTGCTGCCTTTCTCCAAAACAGCAGTGGCTGTACTTAGAGTCTGATGTATATATTAATATGTTCATGAGGGATACATAAGAATGTACAAATCCGCTGGCAGGGGAGGTCCTCCTCCCCTTCCATCTGACCCTAGCTTATCAGGTCTTTGAGAGGGGCATGGGGGAAGATGAGGAAGGGAGGGTAGGATTGGAGAGGGAATCAGGGAGAGGGATAAAGCTAGGATACAAAGCAAATAAAATGTAATTAATGTAAAAAATAAAATTTAATTAAAAAGAATGCACAAATCAGATGTGTGTAAATAAATTTGTTTCCTATGGCACAGCAGTAGTTTTCCAAATATAATAAAAGAAATGAGTATGCACATACCTTTAAGGGGGTCATTCCCTTTCAAGTATGCAATAAAAAGTTAAATAATAGTATCCAGTGAATAATGTCTAAAGTATTACATTAGTAAGTTTAATAAAAAGAATATGAAATTGGATTTAATTTCCAAGTCTCTGACTATCCACCCACTACGCTAGCTACATCTTTGAATCACGACTGGCCACTTCTCCTTCCTTCAATCAACCTTCACATCCTGCCACTTCTCCTTCCAAACAAAATGCATGACTAAAAGAAATGTATGATCATACGTATTGCCCAAAGTTCTGCCCACTGTGGAGGTTTCACTTCACTGCTGTCTTCCACAGTTGTCCCAGAAATGGGTTGTAATGCTGCAGCTGTCTACCTCTTGGTGGTACCAGCATAATGTGGAGAATATTCAGCAAACTACTCCTTAGTCTTTTCTTCTTTAGTCAATTAGAGCTCTATAGGTGCATTCTTGCAAGTAGAAGGCATTGTAGTCGAATAGAAAAGATAGGCATTTGTGAAATGTCTTCATGTAACTTGTTTTTTGCTTTCAGAACCTACTGGGTCTGGATCAAACACTTTATTTCTCTTCCATTTGGTAGTGGATTGCTACTGTGTATGCCCTACTTTATGGCTGTGTGGATCAGATGGTACTCAACTCATGAGGGACAGCTTAGATCACACAGCATCCTGGTGGTTAAGTGTTAAATGTTCAGCATCCACTAAGGAACAATAGCAGGCAAAGAGCTGTCTTTCCCCTGGAGAATGGTTGTCTTCAGATTGTGGAAGAGCCTTGCTCAGAATTCTCTGTTTTGTGAATCACCTATAACGTCCTAGCAAAGGCTCTAAATAACATTCCTTTCTCCTACTAATACCTGAAGGACCACTGAGTTTCATGGAACATGTGGTTCAAGTGGTAGAGCAGCCTCCACTGCAGCCTGGACTTGTTGAAGAGCACACTCTCCTGACCTTGGCCCTACACAAAGCTAGCAGATTTCAGAATCACTGGGTATAAGTGCAAGAAAAACACAGCCAAGTAAGGAATATGATGTTGCTGGAACCCAAATAGGCCCACTAAACATTGTGATTCTTTCTAGGTGATGGCTATGAACAGGTGAATTAACATCCTTTACCTCAGAAAAATAGCTCCCGTGTCCCACATCAGTGAATGCATAAAAATTTTAATCAAGTAGAAGGTCCTTGAAATATTGTTGGATTTATTTCCCTTCTTTTGATGTACACTTGTGTTAACAAGTCCAAAACGATGGTTCTCTCCAGTCCACCTGATGCAGTAAGCATAATCTCATCAATACAGTGATATTTTGTGGAATAAACAGATAAACAAGAGCCCTTCAAACTAATTTATGACACAGGGCTGAAAAAGTTCATATATCTGTGAGGTAAAACTCTAAGGATACACTGCTGCCTTTGCGTACCGTAAGGAAATTACTTCTGATTATCCTTATAGACTGGTACTGATGAAAAGATACTGATCAATAGCCACATACCCTGTACAGGGAAATGTTAATCTGTTCAAGTAAGGACTCCACACCTGGCACAGCAGCTGCAAGTAGAGTCAAGATTAGATTAAGCTTGTGATAATCAACTTTTATTCTCCATGATCCATTTATCTTCTGGACTGGACAAATGAAAAGTTAGAGGGAGATGTTGTGGAAACAGCCACCCCACCATTTCTCAAGTGTTTGATGATGGCAGTAGTTTCTGCATTTGCTCCAGGGATGCAATATTGGACAATGGCTTCCATTTGCCCTTTCTAACAATAATACCCTTTTTCCCACAGGATGGAGAAACAATGTAGGAAATTTTCCAACTTCTTTTTATTTTCCTTTTGTTTATTCTTATTTACAATTTATTCACTTTGTATCCCAGTTGTAACTCCCTTCTTCATCACCTCCAGGTCCTGCCCTCTCTCCCTCTTCCTCCCCTATCCCTCTTCCCTAGTCTACTGATAGGTCAAGTCCTTCTCCCCTACTAGCCAATAAGGTCCTATCAAGACTGTTTGGCACCTTCCTAGTCCTCTTTGGGCTGGCTATGATGCCCCACTAGGGAAAACTGATCCAGGAGCAGGCAACCCAGTTTTTGTCAGAGACTGTCTCTTCACCTCTACTAGGGAACCCACATTGAAACTGAGCTGTCAACGTGCTTCATCTGAGCACGGGGTCTTGGTCCTCTCTATGTACGGTCTTTGGTTGATGCATCAGTTTCTGCAGTACCTCCCCCCTCCTTGGCCCAGCATTTGTGTGTGTATGTGTGTGTTTGTGTGTGTGTGTGTGTGTGTGTGTGTGTGTGTGTGTGGCTTCTGTTCCCTCCATGTCCTTTTATATCCTCCTTCTTCCATAAGACTCGCTGTGCTCTGTCCAAAGTTTGGCTGTGATTCTCTACATCTGATTAGATCCCCTGCTAGGTGGAGTCTTTTAAAAGATAGCTGTGGTAGGCTCCTGTCCTGTTCCCTCTGTTTTACTGCTTCTGCTGTCTATCCTGTTTTTCCTTTCTGAATGAGAATTAAACATCTTCCCTAAGGACCTTCTTGATGTTTACTTTCTTTAGGTTTGTAGATTTTAGTATGTTTATTCTATATAATAGAGCTAATATCCACTTATAAGTGAGTATATACCATGTGTGTCTTTCTGTTTCTTGTTTACCTCACTCAGGGTGATCTTTTCTAGTTCCCACCATTTGCCTGCAAATTTCTTGATTTCCTTGCTTTTAATAGCTGGGTAGTATTCTATTATGTAATATATCACAATTTCTGTACTGTTGTTTGGTTGAGGGACATTTAGGTTGTTTCCATATTCTGACTATTACAAATAAAGCTACTATGAACATAGTTGAACAAATATCCCTGTTGTACATTTGAGAATCTTTCGGATATATGCCCAGAAGTGGTATAGCTGAATCTTCAGGTAACACTATTTTCAGTTTTCTGAGAAAGCGCCAAATTGATTTCTAAACTGGTTATAGAAGTTTACATTCTAAGTATACCATTCAAGTTGAATATTCTGGTACTGGGAAAAAAAATTAAAGGATGGATTCAGAGACCACCTGGACCTGTTGTGAATCATACTTCACCCAAAACTCTATTAATAACGTCTCTTCCACAAGCCCTTACTGTAGGGCCAAAATGATTTTGGGGGTCCACCAGAATCAGTGTCAATTCTGAATCTGTAGCTAATAGACTCCAGAAAGTCTGATTGTTTCTTTTCTCCCAATGTACACTTACATTTGCAAAAGGCCCTATTCCAGTCTAAGACTGGAGAAAGGCTAACAGTAAGGTATCTCAACAGTAAAATGACTCACAGCTGGTCCATCCTTTAGTTTTTTTTCCCCAGTTCTAGAATATAAAACACCAATAGGTATACTTAGAAGTTAGCAAAATTCCAAAATTGGTTCCCTCATCTGTGGAATAAAGGCTATTACTTACTACTGGAAAGGACAAATGAAAGATGTTTTGAATGTCTGTACCAGGGAAATTAAGTATTTTATCAAGGTATTTATTGTTTGTTTGTTTGTTTTTTAAGGAGAACCTGGCTATCACTTTTGTTTACAGATTATGGATCTACAAACTGGCTTAACTCTGGAAATAACATAGCCTCTCTTTCATTTGAGAATATTCCATTATTTATACATGTCAAACAAAAATGCATTGGGGTGATTATCTGTCTCATGCCTGGAAATAATATGACTTATTAGCTAGTACCTAAAGTCCATACAAGTGATGTCACCATAAAACTCACTTTGCTTGTGTTGCCCATGATGAGACAAGCCAATACAGACATTGCTTTGTTTATGTTGCCCATTGTGATAACTATGATCACCTTGCCTTTGGTGACAGTACAGCCACACTGTTCCTGCTGATTAAGTTCCCAATCAAATCCATTTCATTTAATTTATCTGACTGAGCAGTAGTGTCTCAGACTCTACGCTCTAGCACAATGGAAAGGGTGAAAATTAGGCTTTTCAAACATTTTGGTGCCCATTTCACCATAAAAGGTTAGTGAAGAGCACGTCTTCTGGACTTTTGCATTGTGGATGATTAGGTTTTAAACAGCATACCTATTAGTGAATTGCAGTTTCTCTGAGTCTTAACATCTCTTCATTAACACTAAGGGAAAGAATATCAAGCATCTCCAATCCTTTTCAGGAAGCCATCTTTTGACAAATGTTTTAGCCTACCACTCAAACAAACAAACTTTGACACCTTTTAAAAATGGTTTTTACTAAAAGTAGAATCTAATTCTGTGAGCTAATTTTGTGCCCATATACTTTGTTAAAAATGTTTGTCTGCTGTAGACATTCCCTGCGGTAATTTTTTGAGTTAGTTATGTATGCTATCATCAGATCTACAAATAAAGATACTTTGATGTCCTCCTTTCCAATTTGTATCCCCTTGATCATGTTCAGTTTTTTTTGTTGTTGTTATTCAGTTGTTTAATGCTCTACCTAAGATTTCAAATACTGTATTGAATAGGTAGGGAAAGACTCGACAATCTTGACTTGCTCCTGATTTTAGAGAGATTGTGTTGAGTTTCTCTCACTTAATTTGATATTGGTTATAGCCTTCTTGTAAATTGACTTCATTTTGTATAGATATATTCCTTATATTCTGAATCTCTCTAGGACTTTTATCATGAAATGGGTGTTGGATTTTTTCAAAGTCTTTTTCTGTACATGTAGCTTCTATCTTTTAGTTGGATTTTATGGTGGATTACATTTATCTATTTGTGTACATTAAGCCAACCTGGCTATGCTGAGATAAACTTTACTTAATCATGTTGAATAATCTTTTAATGTGTTCCTGGACTTGCTTTTTATTGTTTTATTGCATCTATGTTCATAAGAGAATGGTCTGTATTTTTTTTCTTGTTGGGTCATTATATGGAGTTGGAATTTGTATAACTGTGGTCTCATTAAATGAACTAGACAATGGCCCTTCTGTGTCTATTTTATAGAAAAATCTGTCAGTCTTTTGAAAGTCTGGTAGAATTCTGCACTTAATTTTGCCAAAGCCATGTGGCTGTGGGCTTTATTTTGTTGAGAAATTTGTAATGTCTGCTTCTATTTCACTAGAAGTTATAGGTCTGTTTAAACTGCTTATTTGATCTTAATTTAACTTTGATAAATGGTGCCTATTGAGAAAATTATCAATCTCCTTCAGATTTTCCAATTACGGTATCTGTTATTTCTCACAGTCTGTTGTAATGTCTCCTTGTCATTTTTAATTTTGTTAATTTGAGTCTTCTTTTATGATTTTTAGCTGATTTAGATAATGGTTTGGCAATCTTATAGCTTTTATCACAAAACCAACTTTTTGTTTCATTGATTATTTATATTGCTTTTGTTATTGTTGTTGTTTTTATTTGCTTCTATTTTATTTATTTCAGTCCTCAGCTTGATTAGTTTTTGACATCTAGTCCTTTTGAATGTAATTTCTTTTTTTAATTTTTATTATTTATTTATTTATCTATTTATTTATCTATTTATTTATTTGTTTGTTTCTTTTTAGTTACAATTTGTTAACTCTGTGTCCCAGCTGTATCCCGCTCCCTCATTCCCTCCCCCCCAACTCCCTCCCTGGTCTCCTCCCTGCCCCTTTCCAAGTCCACGGATAGGGGAGGACCTCCTCCCCTTTCATTTGACCCTGTTTTATCAGGTATCTTCAAGGCTGGCTGCAAAGTCCTCCAGGGAATCATATGAAAGAAGGGGAGTTAGTATGATATGGAAAGGATAGGAGCTCTACAAGTACCAAATATATCTGGGCACAGGGTCTTTTCTGAGACTGACACTCAATCAAGGACCATCTATGGATATAACATAGAACTTCTGCTTGGATGTGGCCCGTGGTAGCTCAGTAACCAAGTAGTTTTCCAAAGTAAGGGGAACAAAGACTATTTCTAACAGGATCTCAAGTGTAGGCTCTTTGACCTCTCCCCCCCAGGGGAGGAGCAGTCCTGTTAGGCCACAGAGGAGGACTTTGCAGCCAGCCTTGAATGTAATTTTTATTTTATTCTTGTTTTAGAGATTTCAGGTATGCTGTTAAGTTACTAGTATAAGAGTTCCCCATTTATTTTTTTTCTTTTGAATGTAGACATTTAGTGCTATTGACTTGTCTCTTTGAACCACATTCATAATGTCCCATAATTTTGGGTATATTGTATATTCATTTCCATGCAATTCCAGAAAGTCTTCAAGAATGTCTTCCATTTGAAGAAATTTCCATGAGGTCCTGAGAACAAGGTGTATTCTTTTATGTTTGGGTTAAATTGTCTGCAAATATCTATCAGGTCTATTTGGACTCATAGCCTGACATCACACAGAGAAAGAATAACCTTGGAACATTCAGCGCTATATACAATGTATCCATTAAATCCTTTCCCTCAGAGCCAGAAGGCAAGAAGGACACAAAATAAACAATGCCCTCTAAATCAGCATGTGCAAAGCTCACAGAAAGTCAAAGAACATGAAACTTCATGCACAGGAACTGTATGGGTCTTCAGCAGGTCCTCTGCATATATATTATAGTTTCCAGTTTAGTGTTTTTAATGGGGTTCCTGAGCATATGAACAAGTGGGTCTCTGATTCTTTTTTTCCATAAAATTTTGTTAGTTATTTGAGAATTTCATATCAGGAACCCTGAGCACACTAACTTCCTAGTCCTCCCAGGTCTGCTACTCCTCATCCCTCCTCAAAAATAAAGAAGAAGAGGAAGAAGAAGAAGAAGAAGAAGAAGAAGAAGAAGAAGAAGAAGAAGA
>NW_026585689.1:8004060-8034405 GCF_907164565.1 Psammomys obesus | reverse complement strand
AAGAAGAAGAAGAAGAAGAAGAAGAAGAAGAAGAAGAAGAAGAAGAAAAAGAAGAAGAAGAAGAAGAAGAAGAAGAAAGAAAAAAACAGGTTCTGTTTGTGTTGACCACATACTTTCTGGAACATTATCAAACTCCTGGTGAAAGGCCCCTTAAAGAAATTGATTCTTCTGACTTCTGTTGAATACTTTTTTGTTGTTGTTTTGTCTTATCCAAACTTAATGTGTTATTGTTGTTTTACCTTATTATAATTTATCTTTACATTTTAAAAATAAGAATGAATAAGTAAATGAACAAAACCCAAGCCACTAGGGTAAAAATTAACAACTGAATTGTCACTTATCTGTGTTTGGAGAGGAGAAAACAGCTTTCTCCCACAGAGTGACACTGGATATATCAACCATTCAACAATAGGCCTCATGTTCAAGGATAGATGACCAACATATAATGGGTTCTACGAATGTTTGGTATGTGCTTTTATTTAGTCATAGACTGGTAAGTTTTGTTTTTATCTTTTCTTGTGTTTTTATTTTATTTTATTTTCATCTGGAGGTGGGATGAAAGAAGTTGGATTTTTTTTTTCCCAGATGCAAACAGTTTATTATAAAAATGCTGACAGATGTGCAAGAGGAGAAAGAGAAGGAAACAGGAACTCATATGACTTGAATAGGACAAGGATGGATATGTAACCTCATTCTCCCCATGTTTGCTCCAGCACAAGGATTTTCTCGTGGAATTAAACATTTTTTTTCAATGCTTAATGCCTGTAAAACTATTATTGACTTATTTTTTTTCTTTTTTTAAAATTTTTTATTAATTACACTTTATTCATTTTGTATCCCCCCATAAGCCCCTCCCTTCTCCTCTCCTGATCCCACCCTCCCTCCCCTTTCTGCATGCATGCCACTCCCCAAGTCCACTGATAGGGGAGGTTCTCCTCTCCTTTCTGATCTTAGTCTATCAGTTCTCATCAAAAGAGGACAATGCAGCCACTTTTGAAGTTGGATTTTTTTTGAGAGAAAAAAAGAGCTTTAAAGTTGGGTGGTTAGGGAGAGGAAGACAATTTGGAAGGACTTGGGGAGAGAAAAGAAGTCATCAAAATATACTTGAATTAAAAACTTGTTTTACATCATAAAAAGGCTAGAATTTTCATTCAGTGCACCCATTTTAATAAACTCACCCTGATCCAATTTTATGTTCCTTCCACCATTATCTTACACCCTTAACATTCATTCCCATATGCATTCCCCATTCTTCTTCTGCCTTTAGCAAATTAGCAACTTACTAAGCTCTTTAATAGCTCAGGGCACCAAATACATTTTTCTTCTTCCACAAGAAGTTTGTTTAGCCTTATATCTGGGTATAGGTCTGCAGACAAATATCAATAGACCCTGAGGGATATCAGTATTGTCTTACCTGCTTCTTCAATTAACGAATGTCATTCTTACTTTGGCATACTAAAGAATTAATTTTCCTTAGTTAAAAAAAATGATAATACTTCTGGGGTGGGATGTTAGTACATCTTCTTGTGAGGGTGGAGAAACTACTACTTCAGATGAGATAAATCCTTGAAAAAATCCTCAGCCTTGATGGGGTTCTCCATACATCTGCATCCAAGACGCAGAATTCCATGATCTAATAATTAATGCGCATAATTTAATCAGCAACATCCTCCAAGTCTGAGACCTTGTAATTCCTCCAGTCTTTAGTTTGGTTGTTGTATTTTTAATTTTTATCTATTTGTTTGTTTGTTTACTACAGTATATCCACTTTGTATCTAGGCTGTAGACCCCTCTCTCATCTCCTCCCAGCTCCACCCACCATTCCTCTTCTTCCCCTATGCCCCTTCCCTAGTCTCCTGATAGGGGACCTCCTCCCTTTATATCTGATCCTAGCCCATAAGGTTTCATCAGTTCTGCTTGCATTGTCTTCCTCTGTAGCCTGATAAAGCTGTAACCTCCAGTGGGAGATGATCAAAGAGCCAGACCAACAGAGTCAAAAACCCAGGCCCAGCAGGCCCTGCAAAGAAGGATACTCCAACCAAAGACCATGTCTGGAGAAGACCTAGACATTCTGCTCAGAGGAAGCCCATAGGCTTCTCAGTTTGCAAGTGGGTTCCCTAGTAGAGGGATCTGGGGCTGTCTCTTAAAGTTAGTTGATTATCTTGACTTTGAGCTCTGTGGCAGCTATAAAGAAGAGTCCTTTAGAAACCTCTAGACTGTTTTTGTGTATCTCCAGCTTGCTAATTTTATCATAGTTCTTTGTTGTCCTTTATTATATTCTGAGATGCTAGAAGTTGGTAAAAATTTATTATGGAGAAAATTCTTTTTCTTTGTCAAGTCACCCAGAGCTGCAAGGGGATATCAAACAGTGTCATTGTTTTTCACAAATTTTCAAAAGTTTCATATACAGAGTCACTGAATTTAGTTCCTGTCACATAAATGAACCATGATAACCAAATGCATTTTTCTCCGTAATTGTGTAAAATTATTCACACTATCGGATTTCGAATATACCCAACCTTCTTAGGCTTCAGCAACTCTAAAGGTGTCTGTAAGTTGGACAGCATTTTCCAGATATTTATAAAAATCATCCTAATACTTCTGTTGCTCTAGAAATCTTCTCTGCACCAATCTGTGTTACTCAGGTTTCTCTAGAGGATGAGAATTGATAAAATGAATCTATATATATATATAAAGAGAAATAGAATTGAGAGAAATAGAATAGAAATAGAATTAATATATATATAAATAGATTTGAATATCCACTATACATATATAAATATAAATGTATGTTTATATACAATACATGCATGTATACATATATGTATGTATACATATATATGTATACATATACATTTTTATATATGTAATATATGTATAATATATTATATATATATATTGGCTTACATGTTGTGGTCCCAGCAATGTTTGTCTACCAATGGAAAGGCTAAAGATCCAGGAGTTCTTCAGTCCACGAGCCTGAATGCCTCAGCCAGTCTTCAGTATAGGAAAACATCTCAAATAAGTGAATGGATGGTTTGGCACAGAGCATGATAGCAATCAAGAAAAATAAAAGAGTTTTCTTCTTCCATGACCTGTATGTAGGCTCCCAGGAGACAGTAGACCAGCATTAATGGTGGATCTTCCCAATTCAAAAGATCCAAATTAAAAGTGGATCTTCCCACATCAAATTATTTGAGGAAAAAAAATCCCTCACAGTTGTGCCCAGCTGTATGAATTTAAGTTAATTGCAGGTGTGGTAGGTGATAGTGGAGAGTAATTTAAATTCAGGTATTAATAATTGTACAACAATAAATTTACGGAAAGAGCCACTTGATGAGTTCTTTGATAAGTATTAGGTTGGTGTCACTTGGAAATGATTTTGTAACTTATGTTGATGACATTTATAAAGTTGTGGAAGTTGAACTAGGTCTGTTCAACCAAAGCATTCCAGGACATTATACTTATGAGGCTGAAAGACAAAATTATGTTTCAAGACATAGCACAATAAGGGTGAATCCAAGTTTTAAGAGTGTCTCACAGTAGCTTGAAGTTAATAATTTTGTTTTGTTGCCAATTTATCAGTTTATGTTAATAGATTCTGTCTGTTTTAGGATCAAATGATCTGAAATAAGGTTGTAGTAAAGACTCTGCACTAACGTTGTTATAAAAACATGTAAATATGTTGTATTTATTTCCTATTATTTCTACTCTTTATGTTTATGTTGTGTATGAATTTCTTGTTTTCATAAAACACTGTGGAGCTTAGTGATCTCCCCAAGCCTCCACAGACTCCCGAGATGATAGAAACAATGATCATTAAGCCCTTGCCATTTAAAAATGAATTAGACTTCTACTATATTACTTTGAAGACATTTTACAAGACTCAATCAACTCTGTTTACAATAAAATCAGAATGAACAAAATAAAGTACTAAAAATTATGGTTAAGGAAAACAGAAAATCTGTTAATATAGATTTGAAATGAAACTTTGATTACTCAAGCACTTGCCTGTTAGCTTGATGATTTGGAGGTAGTTTATTTAAATCTTTATCTAATACCACTTTTTGATTTTAAGAAAAAAACTCATAGAACTATAATCATATGATTAATTTAAGCATTGAACACAATGCATTCACATTGAAATGCTTTGTGTTTTATATTTATAAATGTAAGTGTTCAGGAACCTATGGAAAGTGTAAATATAGTTTCCATAATTCAATAACATATAAAAATAAAAAGAAGTTTAGGGAGAAATTGTCATCACAGATGTCTATATGAACACAGACACACTTGTGTGTGTCTAAAGATTGATTTATGAATTTCTGATTTAACAAAAAATAAAACACAGTTGCAAAGAAGACCTGACCTCACTAGCCTTTTGTTATTTTACTTATAAGCTGCCTCTTGAATTTATTTTTTCATCTTATGACAAAAGATTTAATTATGTGTTAAACATACTCTCCTTCTAGTCTTCACATAACAATTAATCTTGGCTCTTTTACAAATCTGGAAAATATGATGAATAAATGTGTTTTTTCTTCTTCTACTGTGATACATTTTTAATTTACTAAAGCCAACTAGGCTAAGAACTATTTTTGTTCATTTTAAGTCAGCTTTTCACACACATACGGTATGTACTAATCTTATTCACACTTATCCCCCTAAATTCTCTCATGACTAACTCTACTTCCCTATGCTTCCCAGATCTTTGTTCTCTTTTAATCACTATTGACCAGAGAATTCAATTTATGTCTCCTAATTAGTTGTAGATGTAGAGCCACTCCCCAGAGGATGACCTTTTCACCATAAGCCGTGTCCTTAAACAGGAACACACTCCTTCTCCAGAAAGTGGTTCACTGCCAGCAGCTCCTCAGTAAGGTGTAGGCGATTGTTACTCTCATTCTTGTTCCTCTGTCTACAATACTGGCTGGCTTGATCCTACAGATGAGCAAACTACATGGTCAGACAACCCCAGGTACTCTGAGTTCACGTGTGTGGTCATCCTTTTGTGTCTGAAGACAGTCTCTGGATACTACTTACAATACTGAAAACCAGCTATGCATTAAATATATTGGTGCCTTAAAAGACTTTTAAGTTCTATTTGTGGGTTGTATTCAGTATATATTTTTTATTCATAATAAATTATAACTAATACTGGAGGCACTTGGAATATTTGCACACAAATGGGATTTTACAGGTAATTAAGTATTTAGACTTAATAGCTTACCACCGTTAGTGATATTTTCTTTTAAAAACTGGCTGCTTTGGGGAGATAAAGTCCATCTATATAACCCAGGCTACCTCACAATTACAGTGACCTGCTTGCCGAGGGTCTGGAAGGCTGAGATTGTAGGTGAAGCAGCATAGTCATGAGTCCTGCTCTAAAATTTTACTTTTATTGGAATTTAATTTATAATGTCATATAAAAAGTTTATAGAGACATCTATTAAAAACCCAAATCATATGTATTTATAACTGTTATAACATGACTGTTTTTTTTTTTTCTCTTGACCATGTAGTTTACTCATCTCTACAGCCTTGGGAGTTTATAGTTACCCAGCTACAGATTGAGAAAGTTATAATGAAGAGGTAAGTAATAATCTTTTGACTGCATCTTCAAAACTGTGAGCAGAATGCAAGTTTTAATGATTAATGGTGTTTTTCTTTTAGCCGTGTAGACTGATTCTTTGTAAAACACAATAGTTTCTTAAAACTTTATTGAATTAATGAATATTCAAGTATTTTTAACAGATACAGAAACAAGATTAATCTACAAAGGTGAAGCCTAAAGTGAAATAAAGACAGAATATTGGAGATGGCAGAATCATAAGATATCATCATAGAAAAAGAGTAATCTGGAAGCATGGAGTTGAGCTTTCTCAAAAGGTTCTCTGTCTTCTGGCAAAGGAACTGCAGGACAAATGTTTTGAAAGTTCTTCAGAGCGTAAGTGATTATAACAGAATACCTTGATATCTGACATAAATCTGCAGGATTAAGAGTTTGCTCAGCTTCGTTGTCGTCTTGCTTTGTTTCACTCATGTAATCTATAACCCCTTTTCCAGTTTGCCATGGAGATATTTATTCTGGGTTTCTTGTTTGTTAAAAGTTTATAGATCATTTTATTTAATTAAAAGCAACTATAGTTAAGGGATTGAAATTGCCTTAAGTTCAGAGGAGACAGAGACTTGGACACTTGAAGTGTTGGAACTGTTAAAACTTGTAGGAACAGTTGAAGTTTTCCTGGATATGTTTTGAATTATTAAGTGATTGCAACCTTGCAGCATAAATAAATGAGAGACTAAATGATACTCTTAGTGTGGATTGACATGGTGTGTGACTGTGATAGTTAAAATTGATTACCAGGGGGATAAGACTTAGAATAATCATGGAAACCAACCTCTGGTACTGACTATGAGTGTGTTTCCCATTTAGTTAACAGAGGTAAGGAGATCCAGCTTATTTGTGTGTGACATCATTTTATGAGCTGTGCTGTTGTACAGAACAAAATTAGAACAGGTGTTGAGTAGCAGATCTAACTGATCCCTGACTATGTATGTAATGTTTCTCTCTTACTCAAGATTTTGCTGTTATGACTTACATTCTTACGTTCTATGATAGACAATAACCTCAAACTACTAGTCAAAACAGACCTCTCTTCTTAAGTTGCTTTGGTAAGGTGTTTTGTCAGAACAATGTGTATAGTAAATACATGGAATTGCAAGTATTCAATACACAATCTAAACACCAGTTACCCATGTAACTTCTTAATAAGCCATCTTTATGTCATCTTTTTATCAATTGATAAAATAAACAAAACCAAAAAAATTCTTACGTCACAAACTATACTGGATCCTTATTAAAATCCAGAATCTAGTTTTATTAAAATGTAATGTGGTGAATATTTACTTATTTATAATTAGCTGTAAGTCCATGCATATATAAAGCATAACTAACTAGCATAGTGATTATATTCCCATATGCTCACATATTATCATTTGTATATATGTGGATTCTTCAAGCTCCTCCTTCCTAGCTACCATGAAAGGTATAACTAAGAACTTTGCACCAGTGTCTGCTTTCAGCACAGTTCAGATTCAGAGTCAGCTAATATCATCACTGAAAAATGAATGTATTTGAAGAGTATGTGGCATATATGCATGATATTATTTAGTCACAAAAATGAATGAGCTATTGGCTATAACTGAAAAATCTTACATTAAGTGAAATTAGCCAAGCACAAAAGGAAAGTGCTGCACAATCTCAGTCACAATCAATCCACTTTGACTAATGTTGCATTGTGATGTCTTCATTTGCAGTGGGAATACTGTGATTAAATACTACTTATCTGGGGATCACACCTGAAGAAACAAGGCATTCAGACATGGACAGTTAAAAGAGTTTTGCTTTCATAGGTATCACCTAGCTCTCAGGAATACCCCTAGACTCCCTTAAAATTTTCCATTTGAAGGATGTTTAGACATTATGGGTAGAGGCAATTTCAGAAAGCAAAGGGCTCATTTTTCCTTTTGCTTTAAGCACCAAGAGACTTCTAAGATTGTTGTGGGAATAATATTCCAAGATCTGATATTTATGGATGTACAGCAGCGTGTTAGTTGGCAAAAGTTTTCTCTACATTTTCTCCATGCTGTGAAGGCATGCCAACATAAAGAAAATAAAACCATTCACAATGGACCAAGTTTGACTTACTAATATACAAATATTTAAGGGCATAATTTAGTCTTTTGAAAAGCTAAAGTCTTATTTTCAAAACTGTGTATCCACAAAATAATAGTTATATTCCAGACATGTGAAATGTTTATAATGAATCATTTTTCCACATAGAAAGATGAAACATATTGCCTAGCAAATAGATTCAAGCATGCTTGTTTACTTTGCATGTGAATGATCTATTTCCACTCAAGGAAGAAAAATGCATTAAAACATGCCTCTTCAAAGAAATTCTTTGAAAAACATTTGGATTAAAGTGATATCTTAGTAAAATATGCTTTCGTGTGGTATTTGTAATCACCTGACTCCTGGATCCTTGAAATTAGATGTAGCTTTAGGAACATGGCCTTCCTCTTTATCTCTTAGGCAGACCAAGGCATTGTGAATCTCAAAGACTGGGCTTATTTTATGTTTCTTTTTATTCACTGTGAGATATATAAGAGAATTATATTTCACTTTAAACTTTTGAAGAAAATAAAACTAAAACAAAACAAAACTAAGCAAAACAGAAAAATTCATAACCCTTCATTATTAATCATACTAGTCAAAGCACATTCAAAAAAGCAAACAAAATAAAACAAAACAAAACAAAAACCCTGGAGATTGAATCTCTCTGACTGTACATAAATATTTCTACTGCAAGTGTGTTTAAGTGGTTGCACGACTGGTAAGTAAACACACAATTGTCCTTTCCACTGTTAAATGACAGTCTGCCCAGTACAATGAGTACTGGCATTATGATAGAATTATCAGTAAGAAATTTTAAGAATACATCACAGAGAAATCCAGTAACACTTGAAGTAAAATAACCTTACAAATACTTGTTCATAGAAAATTATTTGTAAAATTTAATTACATACTATTTTTAATTTAATTACAATTAATTTAATTACAACGATTTAATTAAATTTTAAAAATTTTATATTAGTTTATTTGCTTTACAATCCTCCCTCCTCTCCTCCCAGTCCCACCACTTCCCCTCGATTGATTCCCTAACTCTCTCCCTTTGCCCTCAGAAAAGGGGAGCTCCCTCCCCCATATTAATTTTCCCTAGCACATCAAGTCACATCAAGAGTGAATGAACATATCCGCATTCCCTGAGGCCAAGCAAAGTAGCACCGCTAGGGGAAGTGCTCTAAAAGCAAGCATCAGAGTCCATGTTAGAAACAGCCTACTTCATCTGCTTCTCAGGCTCTGCATATGAAGACCATGCCACCCGTTTGCTACATATGTGTAGAGAGCCTAGGCCCAGAGCATACATGCTCCTTAGTTGATGTCTCAATCTCTGAAAGCCCATGTTCACAGCAGCTTTATTTGTAATAACCAGAACCTGGAAACAAAATATCCCTCAGTAGAGGAATAGATACAGAAATTGTGGTACATTTACATAATGGAATACTACTCAGCAATTAAAAACAAGGAAATCATGAAATTTGCAAATAGTGGGAACTAGAAAAGATCATCCTGAGTGAGGTGTCCCAGAGGCAGAAAGACACACATGGTATACACTCACTTTTAAGTGGATATTAGATATATAATATAGGATAAACAGTCTAAAATCTGAACACCAAAAGGAGCTAAGGAATAAGGAGGACCCTGGGTAAGATGTTCAATCCTCTTTCAGGTAGGCAAACCGGATGGACATCAGAAAAAGGAGAAAAGAGGGAACAGGACAGGAGCCTACCACAGAGGTCCTCTCAAAAACTCTACCTTGCAAGGGTATCAAAGCAGATTCTAAGACTCAAAGGCAAACTTTGGCAGAGTGCAGGGAATCTTATGAAAGAAGTGGGAGATAGAAAGACCTGGCAGAGACAGGTACTCCACAAGAGAGCAACATAACCAAAAATTTGTGCCCAGGGTCATTTCTGAGACTGATACTCCAACCAAGACCACGTGTGGAAATAACCTAGAACCCCCGCACAGATGAAGCCCATAGCAGTTTAGTCTCAAAGTGGTTCCCTAGTAATGGAAACAAGGACTGTCTCTGACATGAACTCACTGGGTACCTCTTTGATGACCTCCTCCTGGGGAGGAAGCAACATTACAAGGCCACAGAAGAAAAATAATGCAGACAGTCCTGATAAGACCTTATAGGCTAGGGTCATAAGACCTCCCCTATCAGTGGACTTGTAGAGAGGCATGGGAGGATGAGAGAGAGAGAGAAAGAGAAAGAGAGTGGGATTGGGAGGGGGTGGAGGAGAGCTACAGCTGGGATACAAAGTAAATAAACTGAAATTATTAAAAAATAAATTAATTAAAAAAATAAAATTAAAAAAATAGAAAAGATTGGATTAAAAAATGAAGTACAGAGTTAGAGAAAGAATTCACAAGAGAAGAATATGGAATAGTTGAGAAACACTTAAAAAATGCTTAACGTCCTTAGCCATCAAAGAAATGTAAATCAAAATGACTCTAAGATTCCATCTTACACCAGCCAGAATGTCTAAGATCAGAAACTCAAGTGACAACACATGCTGGAAAGGATGTGGAGAAAGGGGAACCCTCCTCCATTGCAGGTGGGAGTGCAAACTTGTACAACCACTTTGAGAATCAATCTGGCACTTTCTCAGAAAACTGGGAGTAGTACTACCTCAAGATCCAGCTATACCACCCCTGGCCATATACCCAAAAGATCCTCTGCCATTCTGCCATACAACAAGGACATTTGCTCATAGCAGCTTTATTCATAATACCCAGAACTGGAAACAGGCAAGATATCCCTCAACCAGAAGAATGGAAAGAGAAATGGTGGTATGTTTACACAATGGAACATTACTCAGCTATTAAAAACCAATAAATAATAAAATTTACAATAATGGATGGTACTGAAAAATATCATCCTGAGTGAGATAACCCAGACCCAGAAAAACACGTATGGTAAGTACTCACTTATAAGTGGATTTAATTAATTTTTTATAATTCAATTACAAACTAATTTTTTTTTTAGAATTTCACACATGAATGCTTTATTTACATTTTTTTAAACCCTCGCCTCTTCTAACATTATTCTCTCTAAAATTCCTAAGCTTTCTTCTTCCAATCTTAACAGTCATTGCTTTCTTATCTTCAAATAGGGCTATGGACTTTTAAGGTTTTATTGTGAAAATTGATGTTCTGATTATTCTGGTCTTCTTGAGACTTTAGGGTGCAGCTTGCAACACATGTGTAACATACTATCTTGCAACAATCTTCCCACCCTTTCCTCTGTGATGTTTTCAGAGCCTTAGATGCAGGAATTCCGATGAGGAAATAGAACTGTGTTTGTCAGAAAACAGTTATATGTTGTCTCTATTTTATTTTATTTTATTTTATTTTATTTTATTTTATTTTATTTTACTTTATTTTATTTTATTTTATTTTTACATTTTTCAGATTTCTGTAATGGTCTTAATATGCTATATATAAGAATGATTTTACTATTTGTTATATGTATTTATTGGTTATAACCATAATGTAAGCAAGCATTTTACCACTGGGCTGGATCCCCAGTTCTTATTACTTATTTTAGAGCAGTAACAGATGTTGAAGTTTTTAAGTTCAGAATTGTATAGCGATATACATCTAATCTAGTTTCCATTTCATATGTCTACATTTTCTCCTAATGTACACAATTCTGGTGTAATGAAAATGAGCATACTATAATTTACAGAGCCCAAGGAGATAAGTAACAAGGAGGACTCAAGGGAGGATGCTTGAATCTCACTCAGAAGAGGAAATAGATTAGACTTAAGTAGTGGTTGAAGAGAGGGACAAGGTAGAAGAGGGAGCTCAGAGAGAAATAAGGGTGGAGATAAGATCTGGGTAGAGCAAAGGTGGGAGGGCAGAAAGCATGCAAAGAAAAAAGAACTGGGGAAGGGTTACCTCTGTGACAAGTTAGACACTTAGATCAGAATCAGCCTCTGAGAGAATATGAGGGGAACTCTAGCTGAGACTCCTTGTAGTAGGCGCCATGGAAGCTGAAAATGACACCCTCTAAGTAAAGAAGGCTCCTCTAGCTAATGGAGTGAGGAGAACAACCCACTCTCACAAATTTCAACCTCAAACTTTCCCTGCCTTCAAGGCCTACAGGGACAGATAGAACCAATAAAACAGAAAATGAGAGATGTCCAATCAATGTCTGGTCCAAACCAAGAGCCAAACCACAATACTATTAAGAGTACTCTGCTTACTCAGACGAAGCTCGTGGTAGCTCAATAACCAATTGGTTTCCCATAGTAAGGGGAACAAGGACTATTTCTGACATGAACTCAATGGCAGGCTCTTTGACTCCCCACTCCCCAAGGGAGGAGCAGCCCTGCTAGACCACAGAGGAGGACTTTGCAGCCAGCCCTGAAGATACCTGATAAAACAGGGCCAGACGAAAGGGGAGGAGGTCCTCCCCAATCCATGGATTTGGAAAGAGGCAGGGAGAAGCTGAGAGAGGAAGGGTGGGATTGGGAGGGAATAAGGGAGCGGGATACAGCTGGGATACAGAGTTAATAAAATGTAACTAATAATAAACAATTAAAAAAAAGAGTACTCTGCTAAGCTTGCAGTCAGGAGCATATCAGAGTTGACCTCTGAGAGGCTCCACGAGACAATTGTTTGAAACAGGTGCTGAAACTCACAGCCAACTACTGAGCAATGCATAGGGAGTCTAGTGTAAAAGTAGGGGGTAGGATAAGAGGACCTAGAAGACACAAGAAAGAGCTCCACAAGAGGACAAACAGAGCCAATTAACCAGGGCCCAAAGGAGCCTATGGAGTCTGCAGCACCAACCAAGGACCATGCATGGAGTGGACATAGGTCCTCTCCATATATTTAGCCAATGGGCAGCTCAGGCTTGGTGTGGGTTCACTAGTAATGGTAGCTGGGGCTATCTCTGACATGGATTATGTTGCCTGCTTTTTGATCACTTCTCCCTGCCGGGACTGCCTTGCCAGGCCACAGGGTAAGAGAACAAACTCATTCCTCATGGCACAAGACAAACTGGGGTGAATAGGAGGGAGCTCCCTTTTACTGAAAAAATAGGGGATGAAAATGGGAGGAGAAGAGGAAAAAGGCAACAACTATGATGTAAAGTGAATGAATTAATTTTAAAAAGAAAATTAGCATTGAGTAAACAGTATTAGGAATGAGAGAGCTTTAAATATAATCAATTTATTTTTTTTGCAAACAGTGTTTAGCTTCTTTAGGTCTGTAGATGGCCATGCTATATTATAAGGCTATTATCTGCTTATAAGTGAGTGTATACCATGCTTATCTTTCTGTTTCTGGGCTACATCACTGAAGATGATCTTTTCCAGTTCCATTCATTTGCTTGTAAATTTCATGATTTTCTTTTTTTAATAGCTGAGTAGTATTCCATTGTGTAGATGTACCACAATTTCTGTATCCATTCATCCCTTAAGGAACATCAAGGAGGTTTCCAGATTCTGGCTAATACAAATAAAGCTGCTATGAACATATTGAGCAAATATCCTTATTGAATGTTGGGGCATCTTTTGGGTAAATGCCCAGGAGTAATGTAAGTGGATCTTTTTTTTTTATTTTTTTATTAATTACACTTTATTCATTTTGTATCCCCCCATAAGCCCCTCCCTCCTCCCCTCCCGATCCCACCCTCCCTCCTCTTTCTGCATGCATGCCACTCCCCAAGTCCACTGATAGGGGAGGTTCTCCTCTTCTTTCTGATCTTAGTCTATCAGTTCTCATCTAAAGTGGCTGCATTGTCCTCTACTGTGGCCTGGTAAGGCTGCTCCCCCCTCAGGGAAAAGTGATCAAAGAGCAGGCCAATCAGATTATGTCAGAGGCAGTCCCTCTTCCCATTATTACGTAACCCACTTGGACACTGAACTGCCATGGGCTACACCTGTGCAGGGGTTCCAGGTCATCTCCACGAATAGTCCTTGGTTGGAGTATGAGTCTCTGGGAAGTTCCCTCTGTTCAAATTATCTTGTTCTGTTGCTCTCCTTGTGGAGTTCCCGTCCCCTCCAGCTCTTACTATTTCCCACTTCTTACATAAAATTCCATTCACTCTGCCCATCAGTTGGCCATCAGGCTCAGCATCTGCTTTGACAGTCTATACTGCAGAGGCTTTCAGAGGCCCTCTGTGGCAGGTATCAAGGTTGTTTCCTGTTTTCTTCTGGCTTTCAGAGGCCCTTTGTAGCAGGTTCCGAGGTTGTTTCCTATTTTCTTTTTCTTCTGATGTCTGTCCTCTTTGCCTTTCAGGATGGGGATTGAACATTTTAGTTAGGGTCCTCTCTTTTGCTTAGTTTGTTTAGATGTACAGATTTTAGTGGGTTTATTCTATATTGTATGTTTATATGAGTGAGTATATACCATGTGTGTCTTTTTGCTTCTGGGAACTCACTCAGGATGATCCTTTCCAGGTCCCACCATTTACCTGCAAATTTCATGATTTCCTTATTTTTCATTGCTGAGTAAGTAAGTGGATCTTGAGGTAGTGCTTTTCCCAATTTTCTGAGAAAGAACCAGATTGATTTCCAAAGTGGTTCTACAAGTGGGTTTACACTCCCACCAGCAATGGAGGAGTGTTCCCCTTTCTCATCATCATTTCCAGCAAGTGTTGTCACTTTAGTTTTTTTTTTTTTTATCTTAGCCATTATGATAAATGTAAGATAGAATCCCAGATATGCAGGGGTGGTTCAGTGTACAGAAATCCATCAATGTAATCCAAGATATAAACAAACAGAAAGAAAAAAAACCCACATGATTATCTTCTTATATGCTGAAAAAAAACACATTTGATAAAATCCACCACCCATTCATATTTAAAGTCCTGGAAAGATCAGGTATACAAGGCCCTTACCTAAGCATAGTAAAGACAATATACAGCAAGCCTGTAGCCAACATCAAACTAATCAGAAAGAAACTTAAATCAATCTCACCAAAAATAAGGGCAAGGCAAGGCTGCTCACTCTCTCCCTATCTCTTCAACATAATTCTTAAATTAAATGCTAGAGAAATAAAAACAAATTAAAGGAGATTAAGGGGATTCAGTTCAGAATGGAAGAAATCAAAGTATCACTACTTGCCGATGGTATGATAGATTATATGAGTGACCCCAAAAGTTCTACCAGAGAAGGTTGATAAATACCTTCAGCAAAGTGGCTGAATACAAAATTAACTCAAAAAAATCAGTAGCCCTATACTAATATCTAATAAAATAGATTTTCAACCAAAGCTAATAAAAAAAGACATAGAGGGGCACTACATTCTCATCAAAGGAAAAATTCACTAAGAAGACATCACAATTCTAAACATCTATGCCCCAAATACAAAAGCACCTACATTCATAAATGAAACATTATTAAAGCTTAAAACACACATTGATCGCAATAACCTAATAGTGGGTGACTTCAACACCCTACTCTCACCAAGGGACAGATCAACTAGACAGAAACCAAATAGGGAAAGAAAAGCACTTACAGAGTCCCTAAATCATATGGACCTAATAGATGTCGACAGATCTTTCCACCCAAACTCAAAAGAGTATACCTTCTTTACAGCACCTCATGGAACCTTCTCCAAAATAGACCATACAGTTGGTCACAAAGCAAGCCTCAACAGATATTAAAAGATTGAGATAATTCCTTGTATTCTATCGGACCACCATGGACTAAAGCTGGACATCAACAAAAATGGAAATAACCAAAAACCTACACGCACATGGAAACTGAACAACTTGTTACTCAATGACAGCTGGGTTAAGGAAGAAATAAGGAAAGAAATTAAAGACTTCCTAGAACTCAATGAAAATGAAGGCACAACATACCCAAATTTATGGGACACATTGAAAGCAGTGCTCAGAGAAAATTTATAGCACTCAGTCCTTCAAGAAGAAATTTGTAACATCACATATAAGTAACTTAATGGCCCAACTGAAAACAGTAGAAAAAAAAAAAAAGAAGCAGATACACCCAAGAGAAGCAGAAGGCTGGAAATAATCAAACTCAGGGCTGAAATCAATCAATTAGAAACAAATAAAACTATTCAAAGAATCAATGAAACAAAAAGCTGGTTCTTTGAGAAAATCAACAAGATAGACAAACCCTTAGCCAAGCTAACTAAAAAGCAGAGAGAATCTATCCAATTTGGCAAAATCAGAAATGAAAAGGAGGACATAACTACAGACACTGAAGAAATCCAAACGATCATTAGGTCATACTACGAAAGCCTATACACCACAAAATTTGAAAATCTAAACGAAATGGACAATTTTCTTGATAGATTCCATCTACCAAAATTAAGTCAAGATCAGGTAGAAAGACTGAATAACCCTATATCCCTCAAGGAAATTGAAGCAGTCATTCACAGTCTTTCAGCAAAAAAAGCTCTGGGCCCGATGGTTTCAGCGCAGAATTCTACCAGACCTTCAAAGAAGTGCTAATACCAATTCTCCTCAAACTATTCCACAAAATAGAAACAGAAGGAACACTACCAAACTAGTTCTATGAAGCAACAGTCACCCTGATACCCAAACCACACAAAGACCCAACAAAAAAAGAGAACTTCAGACCTATCTCTCTTATGAACATTGACCCAAAAATACTCAATAAAATACTTGCAAACCGAATCCAAGAACACATCAAAGATATCATCCACCATGACCAAGTAGGCTTCATCCCAGGCATGCAAGGGTGGTTCAACATATGGAAATCCATCAATGTAATCCACCACATAAACAAACTGAAGGAGAAAATCCACATGATAATCTCCTTGGTCGCGGAAAAAGCATTTGACAAAGTCCAACACCCATTCATGTTTAAAGTATTGGAGAGATCAGGGATACAAGGCACATACTTAAACATAGTAAAGGCAATATACAGAAAGCCTACAGCCAACATCAAACTCAATGGAGAGAAACTTAAATCAATCCCACTGAAATCAGGGACAAGACAAGGTTGCCCACTCTCTCCATATCTCTTCAACATAGTGCTTGAAGTCCTAGCCAAAGCAATAAGACAACTAAAGGAGATCAAGGGGATACATATTGGAAAAGAAGAGGTCAAAGTGTCACTATTTGCAGATGATATGATAGTATACATGAGTGACCGCAAAAATTCAACCAGAGAACTCCTTCAGCTGATAAACACCATCAGGAAAGTGGCAGGATACAAAATCAACTCAAAAAAATCAGAAGCACTCCTGTACACAAAAGACAAAGGGGCTGAGAAAGAAATTAAGGAAACAACACCCTTCACAATAGCCACTAATAACATAAAGTACCTTTGGGTGACATTAACCAAACAAGTGAAAGACCTGTTTGAGAAAAACTTCAAGTCTCTGAAGAAAGAAATTGAAGAAGATCTCAGAAGACAGAAAGATCTCCCATGCTCATGGATTGGTAGGATTAACATTGTGAAAATGGCCATCCTGCCAAAAGCAATCTACAGATTCAATGCAATTCCCATCAAAATACCAACTCAATTCTTTTCAGACCTTGAAAAAAAGATTCTCAGCTTCATATGGAGAAACAAAAAACCCAGAATCTCCAAAACAACCCTGTACAACAACAGATCATCTGGAGGTATCTCCATCCCTGATCTCAAGCTGTACTACAGAGCAATAGTAATAAAAACTGCATGGTATTGGCATAGAAATAGAAAGGAGGATCAATGGAACCGCATAGAAGACCCAGAAATAAACCCATGTATCTATGAATACTTGATTTTTGACAAAGCAGCCAAAACAATTCAATGGAAAAAAGATAGCATCTTCAACATATGGTGCTGGTCTAATTGGATGTCTACATGCAGAAAAAAAAAAAATGAAAATAGATCCACATTTATCGCCCTGCACAAAACTAAAGTCCCAGTGGATCAAAGACCTCAACATAAAACCAGATACGCTAAATCTGTTAGAAGAAAAAGTGGGGAAGTCCCTAGAACTCAGGAGACAACTTCCTGAACAGAACACCAACAGCACAGGCTCTAAGAGCAACAATCAATAAATGGAACCTCATGAAACTGAAAAGCTTCTGTAAAGCAAAGGACACCGTCATCAAAACAAAGCGACTGCCTACAGATTGGAAAGAATCTTCACCAACCCTTTATCTGAAAGAGGGCTAATATCCAGTATATATAAAGAACTAAAGAAGCTGAAAAGCAACAAACCAAGTAATCCAATTAAAAAAAATGGGGAACAGAGCTAAACAGAGAATTCTCTGTAGAGGAATATAGAATGGCAGAGAAACACTTAAAGAAATGCTCAAAGTCATTAGCCATCAGCGAAATGCAAATCAAAACGACTCTGAGATTTCACCTTATACCCATCAGAATGGCCAAGATGAAAAGCTCAAGTGACAACACATGCTGGAGAGGTTATAGAGAAAGGGGAACCCTCCTCCATTGCTGGTGAGAATGTAAACTGGTACAACCACTTTGGAAGTCAATCTGGCGCTTTCTCAGACAACTAGGAATAGTGCTTCCTCAACACCCAGCTATACCACTGCTAGGCATATACCCAAAATTTGCTCAAGTACACAAAAAGGACATTTGCTCAACCATGTTTGTAACAGCTTTATTTGTAATAGCCAGAACCTGGAAACAACCCAGATGTCCATCAATGGAGGAATGGGTACAGAAATTGTGGTATTTTTACACAATGGAATACTACTCAGCAATCAAAAAAGAGGAAATCATGAAATTTGCAGGCAAATGGTGGGATCTAGAAAAGATCATTCTGAGTGAAGTATCCCAGAAGGAGAAAGACAAACATAGAATATACTTGCTTATATAGACCTAAAAGATATGATAAACATAATGAAATCTATACACCTAAAGAAGATAAACAAGAAAGCAGACACGAGGTATGATGATCAATCCTCATTTAGAAAGACAAATGGGATATGCATTGATCGTATGACAGGAGTCTACCGCAGAAAGCATCTGAAAGACTCTACCTAGCAGTGTTCCAAAGTAGATACTAAGACTCATAAACAAACCCTCGGCAGAGTGCAGGGAATCATATGAAAGAAGGGGAATTTGATGTGGAAAGGATAGGAGCTCCACAAGGACCAAACATATCTGGGCACAGGGTCTTTCCTGAGATGGACCCTCAACCAAAGACCATGAGAGGATAAAACCTAGAACCTCTGCTCAGATGTGATCCATGATAGCTCAGTAATCAATTGGTTTCCCATAGTAAGGGGAACAAGGACTATTTCTAACAGGAACTCCATGACTGGCTCTTTGACCTCCCCAGCTCCCAAGGGAGGAGCAGTACTGTTAGGCCACAGAGGATGACTTTGCAGCCAGTCCTGAAAATACCTGACAAAACGGAGTCATATGAAAGGGGAGGAGGTCCTCCCCTATCAGTGGACATGGAAAGGGGCAGGGAGGAGATGATGGAGGGAGGGTGGGGTTGGGGAGGGAATGAGGGATCCAGCTGGGCTACAGAATTAACAAAATGTAACTAATGAGAAAAATAAAATTTAAAAAAAATGTAAAAAAATGATAACATAAAAAAAATCAGTAGCCCTTCTATAAACAAAAGATAAAAAGGCTGAGAAAGAAATTAGGGAAACAGCACCCTTCATGATAGCCACAAAAGATGCAAAATATCTTGGTGTAATTCTTACCAAGCAAGTCAAATACTTGTCTATTGAAGTTTTTAATGAAATATTCTCTACTCTTCCATATGTTACTCTTGTGTTCACTGATGTGCTGACTTGGATAAAAGTTTTACATAATTTCATTGTGTCTTCAGTAAGGTTGCTGATCCTAATATGGAGAATTTGGGTTTTTTTTAAAGCTGACTCAGATCCACAAGTAGCTTTTTTTTTTTTTTTTTTTTTTTTGCATTATGTTACAGCCAGTTATTGTAAATGGCTGGACAAAATGCTTATGACAGTTCCAGAGATAGCTTTATGATTAATAATCTCATATTAACCATCATGATCATCATCATCTTGTTCGTAACTGAGATAGTTAGACTTGGTCATGTAGTTACGACCATAATTTTTCAATTCAACTCATAATAGTGTAGCTGAATGTTCTATAAAAGACAAGGAGACACTGACCTCCGTGCTCTTTGCTATCAGAAAATATCTAACAACTCACAAGTATTACAGCAGCTTAATTGTAGAGAAATAATTCATTTCTTGACAGTTTCCACATCAGTTATTGGCCATCTTTTATTCCATACAGTGTCCTAGCATAAAATTCAGTTTTAAAAATCTTGTAACTGGAGAAGAATGTCAGTGTAGCACATATTCTTATTGTTAACATGGTGTTTCCTCTTTAAAAGGGTATCATTTTGTAATAAGTTTTAAATTAGGACATTAATGTCAGTGGTTGTGAATATGAATCTATGCTGTTGACTCTGCAAAATGAATATAGAAGAGAAAAACTCAATGAAAATTTGAATATATCAGAGTTGTGCCACATGTTTTCATTATAGAATAAAAATTTTATTCAGTAGACTGTTGCTTCATGCTCAATGTAATTTTTTGTCTTTGTTCTTGAACCAATTACTTACAGAGTGCTGTCACTTACTGTAAATTTCTTTTGTTAAATCAGCCTCTCACTGTCCTTTTCATTTTTAATCATATTTCACTAAGTAGTCACTGCGAATTGTAAAGCATGATTATATATAATAATGTAAATAACAATATTTTTACCACATAATGCTGGGAAATGGAAACAGATGTCATAAGATACATGCCATTATTTCCCCCACTCTTTTATAAGGCTCCCTATGCTCTGCCCATTGTTTGGTTATGACTCTCAGTTTCTGTTTCCATCTGTTGCTGGGTGTAGGCTCTCCTAGGACAGTCATGCAAGGCAAACACTATAGAGCATCATCAATAGAGTCAGGCGTTGGCTCTTCTCCCGTGGAGTGGGTCTCAGGTTGTTTGGGCCAGGCATTGTTTGCACATTTTCTTTTCAGTCTTAATCCTTATATATCTTGAAGGCAGGATAAATTCTGGATGGAAGTTTTTATGAGTGGTTTGGTGTTCCACTCTCTCAACTAGAGGTCCTGCGTGGATAAAGGGTGGCCTCAGCAGTCTCCATGACCCCTGCCATCAGGAAATTCAGATAGAGTCACACTCATATCCTCCCAGGACCCCCCCCCCCCCGGGTTGATTGTGTCTGCTTCTCTGAGAGGTGACCCTGCTCATTGCTGCTCTTCTTTCTGCAAGCCTTCTGTCCTTTAGCCCCAGCTCACCCTATATCTGATCCCCATAGCTATTTCCCTTAGAGTTTACTCTCCTAACCTGTTCCCTCTCTTCAGACCCTTCAACTGTCTATTCTATTTCCCCTTCTGGGTGAGATTCCAGTATCTTCCTTTCGGTCCTTCTTGTTTTTTAACTTCTTTGGGTCTGTGAGTGGTAGTATAGTACAGTATAGTATAGTATAGTTTATGACTAATATCCACTAATAAGTGAGTACATACCCTGTGTGCCTTTCTGAATCTGGGTCACCTTACTGAGGATAATATTTTCTAGTTCCATCCATTTGCCTGCAGATTTCATGAATTCCTTGTTTTTAATGGCTGAGTAGTATTTCATTGTGTAAATTACCAATTTCTTTACCCGTTCTTTAGGTGAGGAACATTCAGTTTGTTCCCAATTTCTGGCTATTATTAAAAGAGCTTTTATGAACATAGCTGAGAAAATATCCTTGTTGTGTGATGAAGTAACTCTTGGGTATATGCCCAGGACTGGTAAAGCTGGGTCTTGAGGTAGAGGTACACCCAATATTCTGAGAATCAGCCAGATAGATTTGCAAAGTGGTTGAAATTGTTTGCAACCCCACCTGCAATGCAGGAATGCTTCTTTTTCTCCACAATAACACCACCATGTGCTGTCACTTGAATTTTTGATTGAAGTATAGGATAAATTCTCAGACTCTTCCTTATTTGCAATTCCCAGACTACTAAGGACATTGAAAATTTAAGTGCTTCTTGGTCATTTGAGCTCCCTCTGTTGAGAATTCTCTATTTAGAACTGTACCCCATTTTTTTAAATTGGATTATTTGATTTGTTGTGGTTAAATTTCTTGAGTATCCTGTACTTTTTGGATAATATCCCGTTGTCAGATGTTTCCCAATCTGTGAGCTGCCATTATACTCTGTTGACAATGTCTTTTGCCTTACAGAATCATTTTAGTTTCACAAGGTCCTATTTATAATTTTTTATATTAATTACAGTTTATTACTTTGTATCCCAACTGTATCCCCTCCTTCATTCCCTCCTAATCTTACCCTCTCTTTCTCATCTCCTTCCATGCCCCTTCCCCAGTCCACTGATAGTGGAGGACCTCCTCCCCTTCCATCTGACCCTAGCCTATTAGGCCTCATCAGGACTGGCTACATTTTCTTCCTCTGTGGCCTGGTAAGGCTGTTCCCCTGAGTTCATGTCAGAGACAGTCCCTGTTCCCCTTAGTAGGGAATTCCAAATGGACACTGAGCTGACATGGACTACATCTGTGTGGAGGTTCTATGTTTCATGCATAGTACTTGGTTGGAGTATCAGTCTCAGAAAAAGACCTCAAGGCCCAGATTTCTTGGTTTTGTTGCTCTGCTTGTGGAGCTCCTGACCCCTTCAGTCTTTCTATCCCCCCTTTCTTTCATAAGATTCCTGCACTCTGCCCAAAGTTTGGCTATGAGTCTCAGCATCTGCTTTGATACCCTATTGGATAGAGTCTTTCATAGGCCCTCTGGTGTAGGCTCCTGTCATATTCCCTGTTTTCTCCCTGATATCCACCCCATTTGCTTTCCTGAGTTAGGATTGATCATCTTTCCCATGATCTCCCTTTTTACTTAGCTTCTTTTGGTATACAGATTTTAGTGTGTTTATACTATATTACATGTTGAATATCCACTTATAAGTGAGTATATACCATGTGTGTCTTCCTGCTTCTGGGTCACCTCACTCAGGACTATCTTTTCTATATCCCACCATTTGCCTTCAAAGTTCATGATTTCCTTGTTTTTAATTGTTGAGTAGTATTCCATTGTGTAAATGTACTATAAGAGCCTGAGCTATTGATATTCTATTCAGGAAGTTGTCTACTCTACCAATGAGTTCAAGGATCTCTCCCACTTTTTCTTCTAATAGATTTAATGTTTATGGTTTTATGTTGTGGACTTTAATCCACTTGGACTTGAGTTTTGTACAGTGAGTCAAATATAGATATATTAGAATTTTCTACAATCGGGCATCAAGTTACAATAGCACCATTTGGTGAAGATGCTTTCGTTTTTCCATTGCATGGTTTTGGCTTCTTTATAAAATCCAAGTGTCCATGGGTGTGTAGGTTTTGTTTTCCTGACTGTGTGATTTGATTCCATTGCTCTACTAGTCTGTTTGTAGGCCAATACCATGCAGTATTTATTACTATTGCTCTGTAGTACCGTTTGAAATCAGGGATGAAGATACCTACAGAATTTCATTCTTTGTATAGGATTACTTTAGCTATTCTGGGTTTGTTGTTGTTATTGTTTTTCCATATGAAGTTGAAAATTGTTCTTTCAGGTCCTGCAAGAATTGTGTTCGTATTTTGATGGGAATTGCACTGAATTTATAGATTGCTTTTGGCAAGATAGCCATTTTTACTCTGTTAATTATAACAGATAATGGTCCATTAGCATGGGAGTTTTTTTCTGCCTTCTGATATCTTCCTCAATTTCTTAGAGACTTGAAGTTCTTGTCATACAAGTCTTTCACTTGCTTGGTTAAAGTTACACCAAGATATTTTATATTACTTGTGGCTACTGTGAAGGGTATTGTTTCCCTAATGTTTTCTCACCTTGTTTGTCATTGTGTACAAGAGGGCCCTTGATTTTTTTGAATTTTTTTTTTTTATCAAGCCACTGTGCTCAAGCTATTTATCAGCTGTTGGAGTTCTCTGATAGAATTTTGGGGTTTGCTTAAGTATATTATCATATCATCTGTATTAGGGATACTTTGACTTCTCCCATTCCAATTTGTATCTTCTTGATCTTCTTTAGTTCTCTTACTGTTCTAGCTAGAACTTCAAGTAGTATATTGAAGAGATATGGAAAATGCCTTGTCTAGTCATTGAATTTAATGGAATTGCTTTGAGTTTCTCTTCATTTAATATGATGTTGGCTATTGGCTTGCTGTATATTGTTTTTATTATGTTTAGGTATGTTATTCTATCCTTGATCTTTCCAATATTTTTATCATGAAAGGTTATTGGATTTTGTCAAATGACTTTTTAGCATCTAATGAGATATCCTGTTTTTTTTTTTTTTCTTTCAGTTTGTTTATATGGTGTATTACAATGATGTTGAACTATACCTGCATCTCTGAAATAAAGCCTACTTGATCACAGTGGATGATATTTTTGATGTGTTTCTAGATTCATTTTGTGAGCATTTTAATGAGAATTTTATTGAGTATTTTATTTGAGAATGTACATGAGGAAAATTGGTCTGAAATTTTCTTTCTTTGTTGAGTCTTTGTGTGGTTATGGTATTGGCGTGACTGTGGCCTCATAGAATGAGATTGGCAATGCTCCTTTTGTTTATATTTTGTGAAACACTTTGAGAAGTATCAGTATTAGCTCTTCTTTGAAGGTTTGGTAGAATTTTGTCCTAAAACCATCTGACCCTGGGCTTTGTTTTGTTGGAAGACTTTTGATGACTGCCTTTATTTCTTTAGGAGTTTTAGGGCTGTTTAGCCTGTTTACCTGATCTCATAATTTAACATTGGTAAATGGAATCTATCAAGAAAATTTCTCTATTTCTTTTAGATTTTCTAATTTTAAGGAATAAAGCATTTTGAAAGAAGACTTAATGAGTTTTGGATTACCTTAGTGTCTGTTGTTATGATGCTCTTTTCATTTCTGATATTATTAATTTGGATACTATCCCTCTGTCTTTTAGTTGGTTTGGTTAGGGGTTTGTCTATCTTGTTGATTTTATTAAAGAACCGTCTCTTTGTTTCATTGATTCTTTGTATTGTTCTTTTTATTTCTAAGTTATTGATTTCAGCCCTGTGTTTGATTTTTCTGCCGTCTCCTCCTCTTGGGTGTTTTTGCTTTTTTTGATGTTGTTGTTTAGGGCTTTAAAGTGTGCTTCTATGTTGCTAGTATAAGACCTCTCTAATTTCCTTATAAACGTGCTTAGTGCTGTGAACATTCCTCTTAGCACTACTTTCATTGTATCCCATAAGTTTGTGTATGCTGTGCTTCATTTTCATTAAAGTCTAGAAAAACTTTAATTTCTTTATTTATTCTTCCATGACCCCGTGGTTAGGGAGTTGTTTAGTTTCCGTGAGTTTCAAGGTTTTCTCATTTCTGTTGTTCAAATCTAACTTCAGTCCATGGTGGCCTTGTAAGATAGAAGGAGTTATTTTGATTTTCTTGTGTCTGTCAGGGCTTGCTTTATGACTTAATATATGGGCAATTTTGGAGAAGGTTCCATGAGGTATTGAGAATAATGTATATTCTTCTGTGTTTGGTCAAATGGTCTGCAGATATTTGTTAGGTCATGGCATCTGTTAGTTTCATTATTTCTGGTTAGTTTCTTTCTCGAAGATCTGTCTATTGGTGAGAGTGGGGTGTTGAAGTCTCCCGTTACTAAAGTGTGCAGTTCTATGTGTGGTTTATGTATTGGTAGTGATTCTTTTACGAATATGGGTGTGCTTGCATTTGGTGCATATGTTCAGAATTGAAAGGTGATCTTGGAGGACCTTTCTCTTGATGAGTATAAATTTTCCTTCCCAATCTCCTTTGACAAATTTTGATTGAAAATCTATTTTACTAGATATTAGAATGAGTACTCCAGCTTGCTTCTTGGGCCCATTTGATTGGAAAATCTCTTCCTAGCTCTTTACTCTGAGATTATGTCTATTTTTATTAATGAAGTGTGTTTCTTTTACGCAGCTTATTGATGGGTCCTGTTTTGGCATCTATTTTGTTAGCCTGTATCTTTTTGTTGGGGAATTGAGTCCATTGATGTTGAGTGATATTAATTAACAGTGTTTATTGTTTCCTGTTCTTTTGATATTGATGGTGGTAGAATATATGTATTTGTGTTCTTCTTTTCTTATGTTTTTTTCTTCTTTTGATGTTGATGATGATAGAGTGTATGCGTGTGTGTTCTTCTTTTCTTATGTTTTTTTTTTTTTTCTGGCATGGTATTATTTATTTCCTGATTTTTTTTGGGGGGGTGTAGCTAACCTGCTTGGGTTGGAGTTTTCTTTCTAGTGTCATCTTTAGGACTGATGCAACAATTTTCTTCCATTGTATCTTCTATACTTGAGGTTGTCTCTTCCATCTCTTGTATTCTATTGATTATGATTATGTTTGTAGTTTCTGTTCTTTTTCCTACTTTTTCTATCTCCAGGACACCTCAGATGTTGTCTTCTTTATTGTTTCTATTTCCATTTTCAGGTCTTGAACAGTTTTATTATTTTACTTTTCCTGTTTCACAATTAGTGTGTGTGTGTATGTTTTGTATTTCTTCAAGAGATTTATTTAATTCCTTCACCTGTTTGTATTTTCTTGCATTTTCTTGAGGGGTTTATTATCCTCTTTCAATGTCTGTATTATTTTCATAACACCAGCTTTAAGACCATTTTCTTATGCTTCAGGTGTGTTAGGGTTTTCAGGGCTTGCTGGGTTGTGTTTGTGCTATATGGTCCTGCACTTTGTTGCTTGTGTTCATACACTGAGCTTTAGTTATTTGTTTGTCCCTGGTGTTATCAAACTTGGTGGTATGTGATAGTTGTTGGCCTCCAACCAAATGGTCCCAGATGGTAGCCATCCTAAGGATTTCCTGGGTAGTAGCAGGCCTCCAGGCGTAAAGGGAGAAACAGTAGTTTCCAGTGGCTGCTGATCTCTGGGGCTACATGTGGATTGAGGGACCAGAAAATTTGTCTGTGATGGGTACCAGTGTCTGTTGCTTTCAGATGGTTGCTGTTCCCTGCTGGTTGCCTGTCTCCAAGAATGCAGGTGGAGATGTGACCCAAGGAATTGAGCACCCCCAGAAGATAGGATCTGGAGCACACCCTGTTCCCAGGTGTTTGCTGCTATTCCCAGGTTGTTGTCTGTCATCAGGATTTGTCCCAGGAAGTTGCACACAGCCCAAAGGATGACCCTAAACAGCCATGGGAAAGGTCGATTTCCAAAACTCACATGTGAAACTAAGTTCTGTACAAACACCTGTTACTCTATCCATGATGGATCTGACACTTTATTCCAGCTCTGTACACACACAGGCGTGGACACCTGCACATACGCTTGCACATGCATACATTCATACAGACACATACAAAAATAAAATAAGTCTAAAAAGATATGACAAAAATTAAAGCTATAATCGAGCATATTTCATGACTGTCATAACAAAATATTAATTAGTAAATTTTACCAAAGTATACAAAAAATTATAGTACAAATACAAGTGAGATTATCCAAAAAAGACCTGGTTAATCTAGCATTAAAAATATTAGTGTAATTTATTACATAATAAAAACTTTGTGAAAAGTTTTCACTTTGTAAAAGTGAAATATCAGTTCCTAAATTTAAAAAGTACGCCACAAAAATCTCTAGCTAATATCATAATTAATAGGTAAACTTTTAATCTTTCATAGTAAGACTAGGAAAAGATATGGTGATATTTCTCAATTTACATAAAAGTTTCATAGGAAAAAAAAAGGACAGTACTTGGGTGGAAAATATTAATGATGAGCTAAGAAAATGAAGAGATAGATTATCTATATTTCTGTATGGGAAAATTCAATGTTGCCAAGATAGGTAGTTCTACATTGATGTATAGGTTTAATAAAACGGTAATCTTACCCCATAAGTACTTTTGTGCATACTGATAAATATCTGAGCATTTTGATTGGTAGGAACAAGACACAGAACTCTTCTCTGAAGAACAGACTGATAGTATATAATCTTAATATTGACTTTAATAAGACAGTAACTTAGAAAGGAACAAGTAAGAATGGGTTAACTGAACCAAAAACAGAAAGTGTGAAGATAATGCACATATGACTAACTGATATTTTAGCATAAGGAAAAGAAACTGCAATACAAAGGGACAATATTTCTAATTAACAGTATTGAAACCACTGGACATCGAAATAAAGACAAAAACTCAACTACAAAGTGAAAGGTAACAGTGTGGATGCTACACAGCACTATGTCATGAGGCCAGGGGAGAGGCTGCAGGGAAGCAGGATAGAAAATGAAGAATGAGAATCCAGCTAGACACATTTTTAAACCGAAACTACACAGAACTGTGTACATACTATACAGGTATTCTGGCTTGCTTAAAAATGCTGCTCAGGAGAGAGCAGAAGAAACTGCACTACCAGACCTACAAGACTGGAAAAGACCATTGTGGAGTGCTCCCATTCCACACACTACAGAACCCAAGAACATCAAGATTAAATTGCACAGTCATAACTCCCAGTTTTCCCTCTAACACCCAGCACTGCATGCAGATTACTAAAGTTAGAGGAATGCAAAACCTTCACTTCCCAGTTTAGCACAGTTGTGCCAGCAATTCATCACTTAACAGTTCTTTATTTTTAAATACTTATTTTTTTTTATGGATAGGTGTGTGTCTACATGTAGGTAAATGCAAAAATGAAGATTCTCTGAGAAGCTATGGGCATCAGATTCCTTGGCTGTAGATACACAGGAGGTTGAGCCACCTGATGTGGATGCTGGGGGGAGAATCATTCTTTGAAAAAGTACTCCATTTTCTTAACTATTAAGCCATATTTTTTTCCCAAATAGAATTCTTTTTATCCCCTTCATTATTTAATTTCTAGTATTTCAAATATGTCCCATGATGGTTCGGTTTTTGCTTTAATATTACTCAGGTAGTTCTAGAACTGCTGCTTATTTTTCTCTAACCCATTTACTCTGTGACATCCTTCAGTGACCTTTCATATACCATCTCTCTTATACCAAAAGCCTTTTTTTTTTAAAAAAAAATTTCTCATCCTTATCCCTTCCTGTTTTTACTTCTTCATCATATCTTCCTTAGCTTCGTGAGTTTTTAACATTTCTGTACCCGCTAAAACAGTATTCTAATTTTCTTCTATTAGCTGCTTACCCAAGTCAGTCATTGTCTTTACTTATCATAAGTTCCTCAACTCCTAACATTATGAATTAAATGCGCATACTTTATACTAGCCTTGGTTCTTTATGCTATAGCAGTTCTTTAATTCAAACAAGCCACTATTATTTGTTGTCTAGTCTGACAATTGCATAGTGATAACATGAAAGAGTACCAGTTGCTTTCCCTTGTTAATACACTGCTCAAGGAATAACACAGAGCAGTAGATGGGAGCAAGAAAACAAATCTCCTGGTCTGAGGAATTATTTTATTAACTGCACAATATTGACATATCTAAGTTCCACTTGAACATTAAAACTACTACAAATAAAAATATTAGTGCTATAAAAACAAACCAAACTTAGATATAATACCAGATATGTGACCCAAATATAGTAATGTAGGAAATATAAAAAAATATTAAAACCTCCAAAATATATTAACCCTACAGGAAGATAATTCTATGAGAGTGAGTTAGATGAAATTTCAGATAGAAAACACTAAATAATAATGCTAAATGTGCTTAAATATAAAATAGCTGAAATGAAATGGAAGAGGGTATCCCTTTCTCCACATCCTCTCCAACATGTGTTGTCCCTTGAGCTTTGATTTTTTCTATTCATTTCTTTCTTTCTTTCTTTCTTTCTTTCTTTCTTTCTTTCTTTCTTTCTTTCTTTCTATTATTTTGTATCTCAGCAGTAGCCCCTTTTCCAGTCCCAATCCCACTCTTCCTACCTCTTCTCCTCTCCTGCCCTTTTCCAAGTACACTGATAGGGGAGGTCATCCACCACTTCCCTCTGACCCTAGCTTATCAGGTCTTCTAAGGACTGTCTGCATTTATCTTCCTCTGTGGCCTGATAAGGTTGCCCCACTCCCTTCGTGGAAGGTGATCAAAGAGCCAGACACTGAGTTCATGTCAGAGACAGCCTCTGTTCCCCTTATTAGGACAACAACTTGGAGATTGAGCTGGTATGGTCTATGTCTGTGCAGCTATACCACTCCAAGGCATATATCCAAAATATGCTCAAATGTACATCCAGAACATTTGATCAGCTATGTTCATAGCAGCTTTATTAGTAATAGCCAGAATCTAGAAACAATCCAGATGTCCCTCAACAGAGGAAAGTATACAAAAATTGTGGTACATTTACACAATGGAACACTATTTAGCTGTTAAAAACAAGGAAATCATGAAATTTGCAGGCAAATGGTGGAAACCTGAAAAGATAATCTTGAGTGAGGTAATCCAGAAGCAGAAAGACACACATAGTATACATTCACTCATAAGTGATCACTTGAGTTTTTTACATTAGCCATTCTTTTTTTTTAAGATTTTTTTTATTAATTACACTTTATTCATTTTGTATCCCCCCATAAGCCCCTCCCTCCTCCCCTGCCGATCCCACCCTCCCTCCCCTTTCTGCATGCATGCCACTCCCCAAGTCCACTGATAGGGGAGGTTCTCCTCTTCTTTCTGATCTTAGTCTATCAGTTCTCATCAAAAGTGGCTGCATTGTCCTCTACTGTGGCCTGGTAAGGCTGCTCCCCCCTCAGGG
>NW_026585689.1:7908451-7999060 GCF_907164565.1 Psammomys obesus | reverse complement strand
GAAGGAAGGAAAAGAAAGAAGGAAAGTAAGATATAAAAAAATGCCTTACACACTTGACTACAGACAATCTGATGGAAGTGTTTTCCCTTTTTTAGTAGAGACTTCTCTTGCCAGGTGACACTAGTTGTGTCAAGCTGACCAAAAACAGCCTAAGGCAATAAAAATCAGAAAATCCATTCAAAGCCTATTTATATTTAGAAACTATAGAAACAAATGAACATCTCAACTGGAAAGGTAAATTTGAATTTCGATCTTCAACATTGCATTAACTTGTAAAGAATTTGCCCATTCTGAATGGGTAATTAGTGTGTATATTTATACGATCTTTGACTTTACTGTTGAATTTTTAATTTTAATTTTATTATTATTAATTATAGTTTATTCACTTTTTATTCCAGCTATAGCTCCCTACCCCATCTTCTCTCAATCTCACCCTTTCTCCTCTTCTTCTTCTATGCCCCTCTCCCAGACTAATGATAGCAGAGGTCCTCCTCCCCTTCCATCAGACCCTAGTCTATAAGGCCTCATCAGGACCAGCTTCATTGTCTTCCATCAGGTGGATGTGATCAAAGAGCCAGCCCGTGAGTTCATGTCAGAGATGGTACCCTGTTCCTATTACTGGGGAATCCTCTTGGACACTGAGAGGTTCTAAGTTATCTCCATCCGTGGTCCTTGTTTGGAGTATCAGGAGCTCGAGAAGGAGAGCAACAGAACTGAAAAATCTGGGCACAGGGGTCCTTTGTGAGACTGATATTGTTGAAATTTCAATGATGGGCACTTCTATATTTTATGACTAAATTTTTAACCATTTAAAGGTAATACTCTACCTGTCTGACCCATATTCCATGTATTTCATATGTAAGCTCATATGCTGAACATAAAGATGATTTCAGGTATGTTGTGATTCTTGAACATTGCTGATATATACAATGCTTATTTCTCTTTTAGTGATATGCAAGAGTGTAGTTTGCTATGATAGCCCTAGATGTTTTAATGGCAGATAAGTTAAAAATAATTCTTAATTATGAAAAATTATTATAAAAAACACTTTTGAATAGAGTAAAATGATATTGTCCTATGCTTAAAACACCAGCATTCAGGAGGTAGAAGATTATCATAAATTTGAGGCTAGCCATAGTCTGTACAGTTATATCTATGAGTGCCAGCACTGTACACCAAGACCCTTATATTTCACTGGGAAGAAAGGAAAGAATAAAGAATAGAAGAAAGCAAGCATAAAGGTAGAAAGAAATGATTAGAAGAAAGAAATACATATTTTTGTTTGAGACTCTTTGAGACTAGCCAAGAATATTCATCTTTTCTATAGTCAGAGATATTAACACACCCAAGACAGTTATTCTGGCACACAAACCACACTTCACATTCTTTCACTCTGCCCTTGGCTTTGAATGATTTGTTATGAGGAACCTGTAATGTTGATGAAGGAGGACTGCCTTAGTCTGAAAAAAGAAAAGTGCTATTCTTTGTTTTATGTAATTTTTTATATTTCCGGAGTATATGTGTATGTCATTCAATGTGCGTGGATGTTAGAGACAGCTGATAGAATAGCGTTCTTTCCTTCTATTACCTGATTTCCAAGATGAACTCAGGTCTTCAGATTTGGCAGTAAGTGCCTTTACTCATTGACCTATCTTATGGTCATAGCAAATATGTTTTTGTTCATGCATGGTGAAATAATGTATGATATTTAATTAATTTGGTTTGAAAAGTGCAACTCCACTCTAAAACTGTGTTTCCTTCACTTGGTTAACAACCAGTAAAAGTGCAAGTATGGTTCGTTTGTTGAATTTCTATAGTTAAAATCATTGATTCTCTTTTGTCTCCAGAATTCAAAAGCACCCTCTATCATTACAATTAATCAACCTTTATATATTGAAAAATCTTTTTCATAGTAGGGAAGTATCTTGTTACTACATATCACCATGCAAAAGAAAGTTTAAAACATATTGTATCAGAATATGAAGTGGGATCAAGGAGAATTGGTATTCTCATTAAACTTTCATAGACTTGGGAATGGATGCTGTCTCAGTTCCAGTTATCTGCTGGATTATGTTGGCAGCATTGTTCCTAAATCAGCCTGTATAATTCATTTGCAAACTCTCGTGCTTCCCAGTGCAACACATTCCATCACAAGTGAATCATTTCAGGGGCTATACCAAAGTCTGAGTGGAGTCCACTACTATTCATTTTAGCAGAGACTCCCTCAGCAGTGCTTCTTATTATTTGTCAGAAAAATTTTGTGAGAAATTTCTCTTGGACCAGTGGATTTAATAATGTTAATATTAATTAATATTTTCACTTTAAGTTAATTCTACTTGTATAATTTCAGTCACACCTTGGCCATTCTGCAGTAGGTTATATTTGTAAAGCAGGAAGAAGAGAGAATTATTTTTTCCTCAACTTCAGGCAAACTGTTAAAGTTTTTGATTCCAGATACAAAAATTCTAATTACTAAAACTACACTTACTGAAAGGAAATTAACCAGATACAGAGGGGATCCAAGATGGCGGCGACCAGTGCACAGCTTATTCAGAGGAGCTGAAACTCCAAATTGGTGAGTCGAGGGGCTGTGGAACCCAAAATAACTGTACAAGGAGTCAGGGAAAAAGGGGGACAAATCCTGATCTGAGTCAAATAGGACACAGGTCAAACACGGACATCTCCATGAACTTCTCCTGGAGAATCAATTCCCAGGCACTTCCCTGTAATGGGTGGGAAGAAGCAGCGGTGGAGGTAGCCAAGCGAGCAATGGGGAGGGAGAGGCACAGCAGCCAACAGGGAAGCTGTATTGGAATTACAGAAGTTCCTACAACTAGCAGCTGTAGCAGAGGAGGCACTGCACAGTGCACAGAGCCGGCTTGCACACAGTGCTGCCTGCTGCAAGCACAGGTCTCCCTCCTTGAGATTTGAGACTGAGAACACTCAAACCCCCAGCATTTCCCCAGGACCTCTGGTCTCCAGCCTTGCCTGAGGGGGAAGCAGCAGAGGAAGCACAAAGCACTTCCGAACTCAGAGAGCAGAGCCCAGCCTGCTGTGCTCACAGCTTCTAGCACAGAGGACAGGGCTGGACACACAGAGCCCACAACAGAGTACTTGTCCTGCCTGCAGCATCAGCCACCGAACTCAGACTCCAGCATGCAGAGCCCTCCACAGACTAGAGACCACTGGGTAATCAGGAAACCTGTGTAAGCGCTTTGTGCTCTCCATCTGCGCTAACTGCACCAGCATCCACATCCTCTCCTGTGCTTGCTCCCAACCCCCATATCCCAAGCACCTACATTCTCTAGCACTCCCCTTCAAGACACATGCATGTGTGGGTGCATGCGCGCGCGCGCGCGTGCACACACACACACACACACACACACAAACGCACGTACTCCCCCACAATAATGAATCTGCACCAGCGATTTTCCTCCCTTAAGTAGAACTTAAGCAACAACACACACTCTCAAACCACTGAACCTCCCTGATCTTCCTGAAGAATATTCCAGAGAGCAGAGAAAGACAGTTCCAGTCTGAAGTTCAGAATCAAGGAAAAAACAGTGAAGATCTCATACAAGCAAACAGCCAAAGATAGGCGTAAGAACTCACCCAACAAAAACCAGGACACCATGGACCCACCTGCAACCCCCAAGATCACTGGGTATTTTAATTCAGCGGAAACACAGGAAAATGACTTTAAAGCTATGTTTATGCAGTTATTCGAGGAACAAAAAGAGGAAATGAACAGAGCTCTAAAAGAAATACAGAAGACTATAACTGCCAAAGAACAGGAACAATTAGAGACATATAGAAAAGAAACAAACAAAAAAATAGGAGCCACTTTCACTCAGATGAAGGAAATGGTGCAAAGCATGAAAACAGAATTAGAATCTGTAAAGAAAACACAAACAGAGAAAACCCTGGAATAGGAGAACTTAGGGAAAAGATCAGGAACCACAAAGGTAAAGATCACCAATAGAAAACAAGAGATGGAAGAGAGATAGACTGGCTGAAACTGATTCCTCCATCAAAGAAAAGGTAAAATCAGAAAAGTTGCAAACACAAAACATACAAGAAATTAAGGATGCCATGAGAAGACAAAACAAAGAAAAAACATTAACGGCAGCAAGGGAAAAAGGTCAAGTAACATATGAAGGTAGACCAATCAGAATCACACCAGACTTCTCATCAGAAACTATGAAAGCCAGAAGGGCCTTGGCAGAGGTCATGCAGTCTTTAAGGGAACACAGATACCAACCCAGACTACTATACCCAGCAAAGCTTTCAATTAACATAGATGGAGAAAACAAAATAATCCATGATAAAACTAAATTTAAGCAATATCTACACAGCAACCCAGGCCTACAGAAGATACTAGAATGAAAACTCCAATCCAATGAAAACAACTGCACCAAAGAAAATATAGGATATAGATAATTTCCCAACAAAAATTAAAAGAAAAAAAATGAATCATAGTAAGACCTCCAACTCCACAATAAAGGGAACTAACAGTCATTGGTCACTATTATCTATCAACATAAATGGTCTCAACTCTCCAATAAAAAGACACAGACTAACAGAATGGTTGCTGGAACAGAGTCCAACATTCTGCTGCATCCAAGAAACACACCTATGCAAAAAAGATAACCTATACCGCAGAGTAAAGGGCTGGAAAAATGTTTTTCAAGCAAATGGACCCAGAAAAAAAGCTGGGTTAGTGATCCTAATATCTAATAAAATAGACTTTCAACCGAAATTAATTAAAAAAAAATATGAGTAAGGGCACTTTCTTCTCATCAAAGGAAAATTCCAAAAGGAGGACATCACAATTTTGAACATCTATGTCCCAAATACAAGACCACCTACATTTGTAAATGAAACATTATTAAAGCTGAAATCACACATTGAGCCCAACACCTTAATAGTGGGAGAATTCAACACTCCACTCTCACCAAAGGACAAGTCATCTATTCAGAAGCAAAACAGAGAAACAAGGGCACTTATAGAGGGCCTAAATCAAATGGACCTAATAGATGTCTACAGAACTTTTCACCCCAAATAAAAAGAGTATACATTCTTCTCAGCACCTCATGGAACCTTCTCCAAAATAGACCATATAGCTGATCACAAAGCAAACCTCAGCGTATACAAGAAGATTGAAATAATCTCTTGTATCCTATCTGATCATCATGGTCTAAAGCTGGATGTCAACCACAACAGAAACAGCAAAAAGCCTGCACATACATTGAAACTGAACAACTCAGTACTCAATGACTACTTGGTTAGGGAAGAAATAAAGAAAGAAATTAAAGACTTCCTAGAAGTCAATAAAAATGAAAGAACAACATACCCAAACTTGTGGGACACAATGAAGCCAGTGCTAAGAGGAAAGCTCATAACACTAAATGCTTTCAAGAAAAAATTTGTGACATCTCATACAAGAAATTTAATGGCCCAAGTGAAAGCCCTAGAAAAAAAAAAAAAAAAGAAGTAGATACACCCAAAAGGAGCAGACAGCTGGAAATAATCAAACTCAGGGCTGAAATCAATCAATTAGAAACAAACAAAACTATTCAAAGAATCAATGAAACCAAGAGCTGGTTCTTTGAGAAAATCAACAAGATCGACAAGCCCTTAACCAAACTAACAAAAACGCAGAAAGAAACTATCCAAATCAGCAAAATCAGAAATGAAAAGGGGGACATAACTACAGACACTGAGGAAATCCAAACTATCATTAGGTCTTACTACAAAAGCCTATATGTCACAAAATTTGAAGATCTAAACGAAATGGACAATTTTCTTGAAAGGTTCCATCTACCTAAATTAAGTCAAGATCAGGTAGAAAGAATACTCCCATACCCCCCAAAGAAATAGAAGCACTCATCAAAATTCTTCTTTCCAAAAAAAGCCCAGGGCCAGATGTTTTCAAAATAGAATTCTACCAGACTTTCAGAGAAGAGTTAACTCCAATTCTCTTCAAACTATTCCATAAAACTGAAACAGAAGGAACATTACCAAACTCATTCTATGAAGCTACAGTCACCTTGATACCTAAACCACACAAAGACCCAACCAAAAAAAAAAAGAGAACTTCAGACCTATCTCTCTTATGAAAATTGACACAAAAATACTCAATACCTGCAAACTGAATCCAAGAACACATCACAGATATCATCCACCATGATCCAGTAGGCTTCATCCCAGGCATGCAAGGGTGGTTCAATATACAGAAATCCATCAATGTCATCCACCATATAAAAAACCAAACCACATGATAATCTCCTTAGATGCCCAAAAAGCATTTGACAAAGTCGAACACCCATTCATGTTTAAAGTCTCGGAGAGATCAGGGATACAAAGCACATACCTAAATATAGTAAAGGCAATATACAGCAAGCCTATAGCCAACATCATACTCAATGGAAAGAAACTTAAATCAATCCTACTGAAATCAAGGACAAGGGAAGGCTGCCCATTGTCTCCATATCTCCATATCAAAATAGTTCTGGAAGTCCTAACTAAAGCAATAAGACAACTAAAGGAGATCAGGGGGATACAAATTGGAAGGGAAGAAGTCAAGATATCACTGTTTGCAGATGATATGATAGTGTACATGAGCAATCCCAAAAACTCTACCAGGGAACTCCTTCAGCTCAGAAACACCTTTAGCAAAGTGGCTGGATACAAAATTAACTAAAAATAAGTTAGAAGCTCTCCTGTATACCAAAGACAAAAGGGCTGAGATGAAATTAGAGAATCAACACCCTTCACAATAGCCACTAATCACATAAAGTACTTTGGGGTGACACTAACCAAGCAAGTGAAAGACCTGTTTGAGAAAAACTTCAAGTCTCTGAAGAAAGAAATTGAAGAAAATCTCAGAAGAGGGAAAGATCTCCTTTGCTCATAGATTGTAGGATTAACATAATAAAAATGGCCATTCTGCCAAGAGCAATCTACAGATTCAATGCAATTCCCATCAACATACCAACACAATTCTTTACAGACCTTGAAAGAAAAATTCTCAACTTCATATGGGCAAACAAAAAACCCAGAAATTCCAAAACAATCCTATACAACAACAGATCATCTGGAGGTATCTCCATCCCCGATCTCAAGCTGTACTACAGAGCAATAGTAATAAAAACTGCATGGTATTGGCATAGAAACAGAAAGGAGGATTAATGGAACTGAATAAAAGACCCAGAAACAAACCCACACATCTATGAATACTTGATTTTTGACAAAGAAGCCAATATCAATAGAATTTTTCTATCAATAGAAAAAAGATAGCATCTTCAACAAATGGTCCAACTGGATGTCTACATGCAAAAAAATGCAAATAGATCCATATTTATCACCCTACACAAAACTAATGTTTAAGTGGATCAAATACTACCTCAACATAAAACCAGACACATTAAATGGGTTAGAAGAAAAAGTAGGTAAGACCCTAGAACTCATCTGCACAGGAGACTACTTCCTGAACAGAACACCAACAGCACAGGCTATGAGATCAACAATCAATAAATGGAACCTCATGAAGCTGAGGATTGTAGAATGACAGAAAAACACTTATAGAAATGCTCAATGCCCTTAGCCATCAGGGAGATGCAAATCAAAATGACCCTAAGATTTCACCTTACACCCATCAGAATGGGTAAGATGAATATCTCTAGTGACAACACATGCTGGAGAGGATATGGAAAAAGGGAAAACCTCATCCATTGCTGGTGGGAATATAAACTGCTATAATCACTTTGGAAATCAATCTGGTGCTTTCTCAGACAAATAGGAATAGTGCTTCCTCAAGAATCAGCTATACAACTGCTAGCTATATACCCAAAATTTGCTCAAGTACAGGATGCACACGGTATATACGCACTCATATAGATATATAATATAGGATAAACCTACTGAAATCTGTACACCTAAAGAAACTAATCAAGAGGGAGGAATATTGCTAAAATGCTCAATTCCTATCCAGAAAAGCAAAGAGGATGGACATCAGTAGAAGGAGAAAAGAGGGAACAAGTCAGGAGCCTGACACAGACGACCTCTGAAAAGCTCTGCCCTGCAGACTATCAATGTAGATGCTGAGACTTATGGGCAACATTTGGGCAGAGTGCAGGGAATCTTATGAAAGAAGTGGGAAACAGTAAGATCTGGAGAGGACAGGAACTCCACAAGGAGAGCAAAAGAATCAAAAAATCTGAGCACAGGGGTCTTTCCTGAGACTGCTATTCCAACCAAGGACTATGCATGGAGAAAACCTAAGACCCCTGCACAGATGTAGCCCATGGCAGTTCAGTCTCCAAGTGGGTTCCATTGTAATAGGAACAGGGACTGTCTCTGACATGAACTGATTGGCCTGCTCTTTAATTACCTCCCCCTGAGGGGGAAGCAGCATTACCAGGCCACAGAAGAAGACACTGCAGCCACTCCTGATGAGACCTTATTGACTAGGATCAGAAGGAAGGAAAAGAAGTCCTCCCCTATCAGTGGACTTGGGGAGGAGCTTGCATGCAGAGGGTGGAGGAAGGGAGGGATTGGGATGAGAGGAGGGAGAGAACCATAGGGGGGATACAAAGTGAAAAAAGTGTAATTAATAAAGAAAAAACAAACAAACAAAACAAAACAAAAACTTTAAGTCTCTGATGAAAGAAAGTGAAGAAGATATCAGAAGATGGAAACACTTCCCATGCTCATAGGATGGGTAGGATTAACATAGTGAAAATAGACATCCTGCCAAAAGCAATCTACAGATTTACTGCAATTCCCATCAAAATACCAACACAATTCTTTACAGACCTTGAAAGAAAAATTCTCAACCACATAGGGAAAAACAAAAAACTCAGAATTGCCAAAACAATCCTGTACAACAATAGATCATTTGGAGGTATCTCCATCCTTGATCTCAAGCTGTACAGAAAAATAGTAATAAAAACTGCATGGTTCTGGCATAGAAACAGAATGGTGGATCAAAGGAATCGAAGAGAAGACCCTGAAATAAACCCACATACCTACAGATACTTGGTTTTTGACAAAGAAGCCAAAACTGTACAACGGAAAAAAGACAGCATCTTCAACAAATGGTGCTGGTCCAGCTGCAAGTCTTCATGTAGATAAATGCAGCTACATCCATATTTATCACCCTGAAGAAAACTAAAGTCCACGTATATCAAAGACCGCAATATAAAAGCAGACACACCTGTTAGAAAAAAAAAAAAAGTGGGAAAGAGAGTTGACTTCATTGGCACAAGAGACAACTTCCTGAAGGGAGCACCAACAGCACAGGCTCTAAGATCAACAATCAATAAATGGGACCACAGGAAACTGAAACCTTTTGTAAAGCAAAGGACACTGTCGTCAGAACAAAAATGACAGCCTGTATATATAGGGAAAGGATCTTCACTAACCATCTATCTGACAGAGGTCTAATATCCAGAATATATAAAGAGCTAAAGAAGTTAAAAAGCAACAAATCAAGTAATCCAATTAAAAAATGGACTACAGAGGTAAACAGAGAATTCTCTATAGAGGTATATAGAATGGTAAAGAAACACTTAATGAAATGCTCAACATTCTTAGTCATCAGGGAAATGCATATCAAAATGACCCTGAGATTTCACTTTACACCCATCAGAATGGTTAAGGTAAAAAAACTCAATGACATACATGCTGGAGAGGACTTGGAAAAGGAGGAGCCCTCCTCCATTGCATTGGGAATGTAAACGTGTACAGCCACTTTGGAAATCGATCTGGCGCTTTCTCAGACAATTAAGAATAGTACTTTCTCAAAATAGAGCCATAAGCCTCTTAGACATATATCCAAAATATGCTCAGGTACACAACAAGGTCATTTTCTCAATCCTGTTTATAACAACTTATTCATAACAGCCAGAACCTAGAAACAAACCAAATGTCCCTCAACTGAGGAATGGATACAGAAATTGTAGTAGATATACAGAATGGAATACTACTCAGGAATTAAAAACAAAGAAATCATGAAAATTGCCAGCAAATGGAGGGATCTAGAAAAGATCATCCTTAGTGAAGTAACCCAGAATCAGATAGATACACCCTGTATATACTCACTTATAAGTGGATATTAGACACATAGTGTAGGATAAACATACTAAAATCTATACAACTAAAGAAGCTGAGCAAGAATGAGGACCCTAGGTAGGAGGATCAATCCTCACTCAGAAACACAAAAGGGATGGATATTGGAGGAAGGAGAGAACAGGAAGCAGGATAGGAGCCTACCACAGAGGGCCTTTGAAAGACTCTACCCAGCAGTGTATCAAAACAGATGCTGAGACTCATAAGCAAACTTTGGACAGAGTGCAATGAATCTTAGGAAAGAAGAGGGGGATAGTAAAACCTGGAGAAGACAGGAGCTCCACAAGGAGAGCAACTGAACCAAAAAATCTGGACACAGGGGTCTTTTCTGAGACTGATACTCCAACCAAGGACCATTCATGGATATTACCTAGAACCCTTGCTCAGATGTAGCTCATGGCAGGTCAGTGACCAAGTGAGTTCCCTAGTAAGGGGAATAGGGACTGTCTCTGATATGAACTCGGTGCCTGGCCCATTGATCACCCCCCCCCCGAGGGGGAGCATACTTTCCAAGTCACGGAAGAGGACAATTTAACCAGTCCTGATGAGACATGATAAGCTAGGGTATATGGAAGGGGAGGAGGACCTCCCCTATTAGTGGACTTGGAGAGAGGCATGGGAGGAAATGAGTGAGGGAGTGTGGGATGGGCAGAGAAAGGAGGAGGAGGTTAGAGCTGAGATAAAAAATAAATAAAGTGTAATTAATATATATATATAAAATAAAAATATAATTTAAAAAATCTCGTGGCTTTGTAGTAATCAAATATTTATCTCATTGGTGTTGTCATTCTGTTTATATATAGCTGAAACTTTAGAAGTTGAAATCTCGGGAGAAAGCATAATGGAAAGGGAAACTGGCATATAAGAGAGAGTGCTCAGAAATTACAGTATGTGTATAAATATTTCAAAGTACGCTATGCATATATGTACTATATCAGAGATGACAGAAATTCAGGAATATGTTCATTGAGCCACAATGTGCATAGAATCTAGGAACATCTAGAATATTTATAAATTTCAAACCCTATGTGGAGTTTATCTTCATTTTTACTCTCCATTAAGTCCCATATGTCTTTGTTTTTAAGATTTAAAACTTTATCCAGCAAAACTGTTTTTAAGAAAAGAAATCTCACAGTAACCAACCATAGATAAAGAGCTACAGACAATCAACAGCTCTTGAGAGGAAGAGTTTGTTTACTCTGGACACAATCTATAATAAATCGTAAAATAACAAATGATCGTATGTTCATGCAATCAACACTTAATGGACTCAGTCGGTTATGCATGTAGACAAGGGAGCACAACATTTTCTTTATGCGTCCACTGTCTACATTTGTCTACAGTAAAGGATTATTGAAAGGCTTTATACCAGTAGAAGGAATAATACTAAGGTATCCATATAAACTATAATCAACCGGTTGGTCTTTCACTTATGTGTGATATATAACCTGGTATTGGACAAGAAGGGAGGGAATTTCACTAAGTACATGACTGGACAGCCATATTTGCAAGGACAGGCAGATGCTTGTCTGTTAAATGGACATACTCAGAATGGAAAGCATTTTTATGTTGATATTTTACACAGACATTCTTAGACCGTGAATTAAACCTAAAAAGAAAAAAAATATCTTGGCAGTTAAAATAAAATAGTCTTGAATGATAATTAAACATTGATACACATCTGGCAAAGATTATTATCTGGAGTTTTTATCTTAACTCACACACCAGGAAGCATGTCATGTTGACATGGACTCTTTGAGTCTAAGAAGGTAGATCTATTTTGACTTTGATTGGAATAAATATACTTGTCTATTCTACAATGACATTTTAATAAATCATGGATTTTTAAATAAAGCTGTGCTTTGAACTGAAACTTCAGCAAGTGAATTCATTATCTTGAATAGTAACATCAAGTTTATATCCAATGAAGCAGCAAATAAAATAGAAAGATAATTGTTACATATAAATACACCACTAAAAACATCTGAGGTCTTTTTCACACCAGCTAAATTACTCCCTAAAAATATAAACCTATAATTATAGCACGCTGTATGTTCGGAAGCTCAAATATGGGATTTTTAATGTTTTCAGCACTTAGAAGTGATAAATGTTTAAAGAAATGGCTGTGTTCACTCCATCTCAAATAAGCCTTACACAATATTTTATATCTCAAAGCATCACATGGCTCAACATAAATATGTTCAGATATCATGCTTTTCTCCACAGTTAAAGTTTAAATTAATATATACACATACAATAATCATAAACTTTGGCAAGTTTGTGCTCTTAACAGCTGTCCATACTTAGAGCACTTGTCATTCTTAGCTTATGATTTGCAGAGTAAAAGAGATAGAGACAGATAAACTTTGTGTTCTTATTTCCCATAGCTCATATTATTTATCTTCTTGAACCTTTTTGGCCTCCCATGCATTTTTCCGTTACAGGAGACTTCAGTTTGCATAAAATGAACTGACTTCAAAAAGGAGCATATTAGAACAATAATAACTGTACATTGTTATTTTATATCTAAATTATTATAGAATTCTTAATACTTAATGAAACTGATTATTTGAGTTAGAGTGAGACAGCTGAATAATGAACAAATATTCTGCAGAGGGTTAAGTTATTACAGACACACACACACAAACACACACAGATTTTCCCTTTCAAACATGAGCTTCCTACCTGTTGTGCACATGGACAGCTGAAGCATTCCTTCACTTCTGCTTCAGACAGCACAAGGTAATAGGGCTTTTTTTTCTCTCTTTATTCCACTAAAGCTTAACTTCAAAGAAGTAAATTAAATACATTGACAACACTGTCTCAATGTAATTGGCATTTGTCATACTGTTGGGACATGTGTCATGATGTAGTACTTTCAGGGTATTTGGGGAATTATCCTAAGGGATATATAGAAACTGATTCTTTTGCCAAGATGTCTGTTTGACTGAGATGCCAAATACGAATTCATGCATAAAGCTCCCATCTAGATTCCAGTCACATAGACCAGTAAACCACACAGAATTCACTCTTGAAACTTGAGTAGTGGCAGGAGCGCTCTACTCTCAGGGTTTCGTTGGCAATGAATTCAACAACAGTGCCTGAATCCACCTATGTAGGACGAGCTGTGCGGTCTCTTCTGGAACTCTCTGGCATCAGAATGTTTCTAATACAACTGCCTTTGGGTACTTTCTTTTTTTTATGACCACAATTTAAAATAAAATCATCAAAAATATCTAAAGCTTCTGGCAACTCCAGAAAGCCTCCTTAAATATTTCCTCTTGAAATAATTTAAAATGATCCTTTGGTCATTTGCAAATGGAAACTATGACTTACACACTGTAGCATCAATTTCAAAGATTATTCAATCACTATTTGCTTCCTGTTATTTAAAATAAGTGACAGAAAACATATATCGATGACTGCAGAGAATAGAAGAATTTCAAGACAGTATCCCTGCTCAAAGATATAGAGGATGAATCAGTGCTGCCTTTATTATTGTGCTGAAGAGAATATATTTATTACATAATTCTTTACTTTATGACAGCCTCATTTTATACTCTGAAATTTGATATGATTCTATTATGCAACGGAACAAAAAAAAACTTCAGGTAGAAATGTAGCTAATGTGCAATTCCCTGTTGAAGCACATTGTGAACAGATGTTACATTGATTCCTATCAGCGTTCAATTTTGACATATATGTCTGATAACGCTGATGAGCTTCTTTAAATGTTTTTGTGGCAGCTTCTCTTTTTAATACTTCCCTTACAATTTGTTTGAGTGTCTGTGAGTACATGCGTGTGTGTGTGTGTGTGAGATCTTGCCCACTTTTACTACAAGCTTTTTGTAAACCTTCTAGTGGATTATGGGATTGAGTTTATATGGCTACTTTCTCTCTCACGATCATGAAATAGTAGGCTTTCATTAGGAGAACCATGAAAAAAAAAAAAAAAAAACAATCCGAGAGTAATGCCTTAAAATTTCAACAATTGTTACACTGAAAATTTTTAAAATAATATATAGGAAGTGTGATCACCTATAAAATATAACTTTTTACATGTATATGCATAAACTCATATGTCAACTGCATAGGTATGAAATGTATAAAACAGATGTGTATACATGTGTGATGCCATTTTTACTTATTTTTGCCAACCTAATGAAAATTAATGCCTTTCTAAAGGAAAAGATACCTTTGGTGTATTTTTATGCTATTTGTGACTCTTGTGTAATAACATATAAAAATTAGGATTCTGGCACTTAAATACATAGTCTCTACAGGCTATAAGAGATGTGTAGAAATAGCTAGTTTTTGAGTATTGACCTAACACTGATTTAAGAATTCTTAAAAAGTCATGTCCTGACACAAAGAATTCTGCTTCACATGGAGTCATTGGGATTTCTTTACCATTGTAGGCCATAATGTTCCTTAACCATTAATATTAAATGTCGAAATTGTAACTCATATCTGAGAATATAACTACACTTGAAAATAAAGTTTTAAAAATGAGTTATTAAGTTAAAATATATGCAGGGTGATTAAGCTAAAACATCTATATTTGTGTACATAATAACCTGATCTAACTATTGTTCTTTGACAAAAGGAGATGTAGGCACACAGAAAAACACATGTGAATCCACATCAGAGACAGGCCCTGCTCCCGGTAGGGAGCACACAGGAAGACTGAACTACTCATTGGCTACATCTGAACAGGGACTCTAGATCCTCTCTATGCATGGTCCTTGGTTGATTCGTCAGTCTCTGCAGAACCCCCTGAGACTAGATATTTTGGCTCTGTTGACCTCCTTGTGGAGCTCTTGTCCCCTCCCAGTGGCCAGGTCTTTGATCACCTCCCGTTGGTGAGGTGGCCTTACTAGGCCACAGAGAAAAAGTGTTTAGATCATTCTGATGAGACCTGATAGCTAAGGTCAAATAGAAGAGGAGGAGGAAGAGGAGGACTTCCCCTATCAGTGGACAAGGGAGGGACATGGGGGGAGGGGAGAAAAGGGAGGGAGAGTGGGACAGGGAGGAAGTGAGGGAGAGGGCTACAGCTAGGAAACAAAATGAATAAATTGTAATGAATAATGACAATAAAGAAAAAATTAATAAAAGAACATGTGAAGACACACAAAATGTGGGCCATTTATAGATAATAGGAGGACCCATGAGAAACCAACATGCAAATGCTTTGATATTAGAATGCCCGAATTTGATATATGAATGTTTTTCTTTAGTGTTTTGCTATTACAGTGACAATTTCTTATGGTATTTTCAGAAAACAAACATGATATTAGGTACATTTTGATGAAAGCTCTTATTGATTTTTGTATCATAAATTATAGTCAAGAAGATGACTTATTAAGGTTAATAATTGTTTATTTTTGTAATGACATATATTAATGCTTTTGTTAATAAAATATTATACTTATTATATTATCCTTTATTCATCAAATCAGGAACTCATATTAACAGAAGAAGCTAAAATATTAATATCATTAGTTGATTTCTCTATGAAATGGCTTGTAGTATTTGGTTTTCAAAATATATACATATATTTAGTATTTTTATGATTTATGTATACATGTTTTCAATAGCTGCAAACCTTTAACTTGAACTACACATTTTGACATAATGCATTAGAAAATACAAATATAAAAATAAAACTCAATTTGATGAATATTGATATTTCATTCCATTAATTCTGTTTTCTTTCCTTGATTTACTCTTGGCTCCTTTCTAAAATAATGTGTAGAAACAATTTCTAGATGGGAATATTATGAATGGGAAAGTGCACTTACCTACTTTATCAGAAAGAAAAATATGTGCATACTTAGAAAGAATATTCACAGCCTGGCACAATTGTAAACACCTGTAATCCCTGCACTATGGGAGGCAGAGGCAGGTGGATCTCTAAGAGTACGAAGTCAGCCTGGTCTACAAAATGAGTCCAGGACAGCCAAGGTTACATAGCGAAACCCTGTTTTGAAATACCAGGAAAAAAAAAAAAAGAAAATAAAAGAAAGATCATTCATGATATAAAATGATGTCATCCTGGGGAAAAAATGTGTTAGTGAGAATAAGATGGCAGCCCATGCTCTCAATTCTCTCTGCGCTCACAAGTTCTGCATACATTCCTTCTTTCATAAAATTTCCAGATATTGTGAATCCTCAACAGTACACAACTTCTAAGAATTAAATTGGCATTTTCTTACCTCAGAGTTTGACGCATATTTGTTACTAATGTATATTAAAATATGTCATATAAATAATATAGATGCTTTGAAAATTAATGAAGTGTTTTCTCAATTATACTTTTATATTAACATGGTCTGGACCATTCAATCAGAATTTTGTTCAGGTCCAGATGAGGAGACAGAACAGGATAAGAGAATGAGAACTGGGGAAAACAAGGTTGGGGAGCAGATTTGGGGAGAATGGGGTCTGAAGGACAGATAACTTGCAGAGAAGAAGGGTCATTTCTGAGACAAGCTGGAGACATATAACAGGGTAAGCTCCAGGAAGGATATGAAGCTTACTAGTTGAGATCCTTAGTAGCAGGGATCATGAAGACTGAAGAGGTCACCTCTAACTAGACAGGACTCCTAATAGAGGGAGGTGGAACACATCAATCCAACCCAAAAACTTCAACCCAAAATTTACACTGCCTACAAAATGTACAGGGATAAAGATAAAGCAGAGATGGAGGGAATGTCCAACTAATCCCTGGCCCAACCTGAGACCCACCCTATGGGAGAGAGCCAACTCTACACTAACAAAGACACTGTCATGCATGCAGACCAGAGCCTAGCATGGCTGTGTCTGAAAGGCCCTACCCAACAAAAGATTCAAACAGATGCTGAGATTCACAGGCACAGACTGGGCAGAGAACATAAAGACTTGTGGAAGAGTTGGGGGAGGGATAGAAGAACCCAGAGTGGACAGGAACTTCATGGAAAGACCAACAGGGCCAACTAACCTGGGCCCAGAGGGTCCTGCAGAAACTGAAGCACCAACCAAAGACCATGCATGGATTGGATCTAGGCGCCCTACACATATATACCTGATTAGCAACTTGATGTTCTGTGGGTACCCTAGTAAAGGGAGAGGGAGCTGTTTCTCACATGGACTCTCTTGCATGCTTTTTGATTACTTCTCCCTGGTGGGACTTCCTTGACAGGCCACTGTGGAAGAGGATGTTCTCAATTCTGAGGTGACTTGAAGTGCTGGGATAAGTTAGTTGAGGGAAGAGGGCTTTCCTGAGGAGGAAGGGAGGGAGAAGGAGAAAAGTGGAGGGAGGGTAAGAATGCGATCAGGAGGCAACAAGGATGGGGCAAAGACTGGGATGTAAAGTCAGCAAATAAATAACTAAAGTTAATAAATAAATAAATACATACATACATACATACATACATGCATACATACATAAATTGACCAAATATTTTATTGTGAAATTAATTGTACGGTAAAATTAAATTGTAAAACCTAATTCTCATTTGGATATATTATGCAAATTTATTACTGATAATTTGCTTCCTATAATTTAATTAATTGACAGAAATATACAAATTTATTTCCACATAAATTTCAAGATAAAAATATTGAAACTGTAACTAATTGCTTTACCCAGCACCTTTCTAAATTGTCTACTTACGCATTTTAACAGTTAGAAGTTAATTTACAAGCTTTTGCATACAATTTAAAAAGTGCGCTATCACTTTGAGAATGCTTACTTCATTGATAGGAAATCTCAATACTACTAGTGAGGTAATTTTTACTGTTAGTCTAAAATGAGAGTGGTAGAAAAACTGTATCTACCACTGCCAGTAATAAGCACAGTCTGGAATCCAGTTACTTTGTGATATTCCTTTTAAATGTATGGTCACCTTGGAAATACTTTCTCAGTTCATTTGAATTTTTATAGTAAATTACTGCAAGATGAATATGGAAAGTAAAAAAAAAAAAGACTAGAAATTTGCTTTTCTCATTTTTAGAGGCTTTGTATTGCAAGCCCAGTTTTGATGGCTGAATGATTCCCGACGATCCACATCTCAGTGACTTTTATCTTCACATGGTGGAAAAGAACCACATGCATTTGGGCTTTTCTAGAAGAACACTGACTTTATTCACAAGTGTTTGATTTCTTCAATCTAATCACCTCTTGAAAGGCCTCATCTCCCTAAAACATCACATTGCTGTCAATAATGTTCACATTATATTTTGAAGGAAGAGAAAATAAGCATTGAGACCAGATCAATATTCTCATTATTAAGTATCTTCAGGAATCCAGAGCATGATCACACTTTTCAACTTTATTTGAATATATGATACTTTCTTGAAAATGCAGAAAAAAATATGTAAGAAGTTTCCGTAGGTTTCCTTTGTGTGCGCGCGCGTGTGCACACACGAGTAGAAATGTGTTTTTTGTTGTTGTTGTTTTCTTTTAAATTAATTAGTGAATAGTGCCTAATTTTTATCATTTGTATTATGGTTTAAATCCCAACCCTCACTCTCAGAAGATCTTAGGAGTTTACACACACTGTATACTGAATCTTCCTAAAGAAATTCGTGTTATTTAAGCAGATGCTTTTTCCTGGACATCAGTACTCTCAGTTATTCTGTCTAAACAGTCCATCAATATAACAAAACTGTAGTGTCCTTGGACTTTCATCTAATAAAAAAAAAATCAAGAATGAAAACAAGGAAAAGCAGAAAGTAAAACAGAGGTGGGAAAGGAAAAAATGTGAGGCTGAGTAAAGGGAAAGAGAGATAGATATAAGGAGAGAAGAAATACAATTATATCTTCAGAGTTGTGGTCCCTAACAGAATTGTTCTTTAGAATCTTATGGTTGTTTTTGGCTTAACTTGAATTTATATCATTTTCCAATTTCTTACCTGGTTATAAAATTTACCAAGCTGCCTTTTGTGCTTTACATCTTTAATGAACTATAGTGTCAAACCACATTAACTTTATAGATGACAGTTTCAAGTACCCGAGTCCTATTAAAAAATAAAAAATCTAATTCGTGCTTTGCTTATAGGATACTTTTTTAAATATATTTTTATTGTTTGTTATTATTAGTTACATTTTATTAACTCTGTATCCCACCTGTATCCCGCTCCCTTATTCCCTCCCAATCCCACCCTCCCTCCCTCAGCTTCTCCCTGCCCCTTTCCAAGTCCACGGAATGGGGAGGACCTCCTCCCCTTTCGTCTGGCCCTGTTTTATCAGGTATCTTCAGGGCTGGCTGCAAAGTCCTCCTCTGTGGCCTAGCAGAACTGCTCCTCCCTTGGGGGGTGGGGAGTCAAAGAGCCTGCCATTGAGTTCCTGTCAGAGATATTCCCTGTTCCCCTTACTATGGGAAACCAATTGGTTATTGAGCTACCACGAGCTTTGTCCGAGTAATGGTTCTACGTTATATCCATACATAGTCCTTGGTTGGAGAAACAGTTTCAGAAAAAAACCCTGTGCCCAGATATATTTGCTCCTTGTGGTTTTTTTTAACTGACAAGTTATTATTTATTTTCTTCTCTGCCATTTTACGTCTATTTCTGTGGATTATGAGATCTCCTCTTCTGCCAGACCAGCATGTACACTACATTCTCTCACAGGCTATCAGTGACAGTGTGATTTGAAGTTCCTCTGCATCTATCATAGCCCATTTCATGTGTGTTATGTCTAATAATTTAGTTTTACCCCATATTATTTTTTATTTGCTAACTCTTCTTCATTAGGCATGAGCAAAATTTATAATTTTAATCACTGGATGGATAATGTTGTGATTGTGTGTCTTTTAAACATTAAGTGCTCAGGAAATATGTCTCAAATGAGTAAGAAATCTGATATATTAATGATACAAACTCATGAATGAAAATATAAATATCTTCAGAAGTTCTTATTGGTTGACATATAGTTATACACGTTACACATGTCTTCACAAGGAAAATATAATTGCTTCTTTGCTTCAGTGTTTAATTTAGTTTTATCAATGGGCTGTTTGGGTCTGGAGGACAGAGGCAGGCTTATGAGTAATACTTGTGTGCCCAGTGCTGAGATTAGAAACACATGCTGAAAATATCAGGTTTCATTTTTCATGCTTCTGTAGAATGGACTCCAATTGTTCCTTGTCATCTTTTCTTGGAGAGAACAGGTTGTTTGTTTAAAAACAAAGTAGATGCAGACAAAACCTTATTAAAGAATTTGGAGCTATTAGTTAGAAATCACAACTCCCACTAATAATTTACAACTTTTAATTATTCACAGATTCCACAATACCCATTCAGTAACTACTGTCATTCATCAGTAACCATTTTAAATCCTTCACGTCAAAGTTTTCAGACAATGTTAGAATGTTAAAATAAATGCTTTCTGGCCTCTGCAGTATAGACTGTCAAAGCAGATGCTGAGCCTGATGGACAACTGATGGGCAGAGTAAATGGAATTTTATGTAAGAAGTGGGAAATAGTAAAAGCTGGAGGGGACTGGAACTCCACAAGCAGAACAACAGAACAAGATAATTTGAACACAGGGAACTTCCCAGAGACTCATACTCCAACCAAGGACTATTCGTGGAGATAACCTAGAACTCCTGCACAGATATAGCCCATGGCAGTTCAGTGTCCAAGTGGGTTACATAGTAATGGGAAGAGGGACTGCCTCTGACATAATCTGATTGGCCTGCTCTTTGATCACCTCCCCCTGAGGGGGGAGCAGCCTTACCAGGCCACAGTAGAGGACAATGCAGCCACTTTTGATGAGAACTGATAGACTAAGATCAGGAAGGAGAGGAAATCCTCCCCTATCAGTGGACTTGGGGAGTGGCATGCATGCAGAAAGGGGAGGGAAGGTGGGATCGGGAGGGGAGGAGGGAGGGGCTTATGGGGGGATACAAAATGAATAAAGTGTAATTAATAAAAAATTTAAAAAAATAAATAAAAAAATAAATGCTTTCTGCATGTTTTCTGCATCTCTAGGACTGGAAATACTATATTAAATTTTTTATGCAACATCCTTCTACAAAGATAACATGATTGCTTGACTTATACAGAGACAGTCAACTCTACACAAGCTATCCCCAAATTTAATTTTAAATAAAACAATCCAATAATACTGCTAACTATTCAAATTCACTATGTTGTGATATGAACATTAGTCATGAGAATCAAGAAACTTTTCTTAACTTTTTTGTATGGATGATATACCATCATTTGTGCTATATTTTTCTGCAAAAATTTTGAGGTTTTCATTTACTCATTTGTCTGAATTCCCATTTTTTCTTTTCACTGAAAGATCTACCAGTCTTTATTTAGTCATTTCTCTCTGTTGCAGGAGATGCTTAAATTCTTTATTGATAAAAGTTTAATCTTGCCATGTGTTCTTCATTGCAACTTACCATGACCTTTGGACAATCTAAAAATTACAATTTAAGTAATTGGGAGCCAAATTAAACACTAATGATGAAATTGATCAAAAAAATTAAATGTAAATGTAATTGCTGACAAACCTGCTTTTTTTTTAAGGAGTAAAAGCTTAATATTCTAAAATATTGAAGAATGTTTCAGCCATTTCTAAGACAAGAGTTTTCTAGTTCTCTATAAAGTTGCTGAAGTCTTCAAAATTGGATTTTCAAAGAAATATTTTTCAGAGAACTCATCACTTCTTTACTAAGACTAAGTGTGGTGGTTTGAATGATTTTGGTACCCATAGGGTCACACATTTGTATTTACAGTCCCTAGTTTTTGGAACAAATTGAAAAGAATTAGAACCTGTGTCTTTCTTGGAACAAATCTGTCACTGAATGTAGGCTTTGAGGTTTTGAAAGCACATGCCAGGCCCAATCTCTTTCTCTTTTTCTTTCTCTCCGTCGTCCTCTTCCCATTTCCTTTTCTCTGTCTCCTTCTCCCTCTTTTCCCTTCGCTTTCCCTTTCTGTCTCCAACTTTCAGATAATATGTAAGTTACTATTCTAGCAGCATACCTGCTTATTTGCTGATATGCTCACCACCATTATAGTCATGGATTCATCCTCTAAAGCTGTAAGCAAATTCTCAACTAAATGCTTATTTTTATCAGTTTGCTTATTCATGATTTCTCCTCACAAAATAGAAGAGTAACTAAGACATTAAATGAAAATTGAATAAATGTAGTGTATTAGGACATACAAATTATCATAATGTTTACACTTTAATATTTTTATGAATCATTTTTCCAGTATTTCTAAGAAATACATAGTAAAAAAATGTACATTTATATGCTTTAGCATATGATGCATTTGAAATCTAGTTTTACAAGACTCTTTTGCAGTGTGTTTCATTGTAAAATTTTTGCAGCATTATGATAGTTTTCAACGTGTAAAACTTCAAAGAAAGCCTGTACCTTGCGTGTAGTTCTCTAAATTATTTCATTCTTTCATTACTATAAATTCATAAGTAAAACTATAACATATAAAATAATTTTATAATTTTTCAGTCATTAAGAAGTTTTGATCTGTTTTTGTTAGATATGTGTCTCATATTAGACTAAATCCTTCCATGCATTGCTTTGTGCATTGAGTCAATTTGATTATGTCTCTATATAAATATATTAATGATGTTTTGGGTGATAATCATAGTCAGTGTAATATTTTAAACTACTAAAATTAATTAGGTCAATAAGAAATTTAGTTCAACTATTTTTAAGTACATCTGTATGGAATTTTGGGGGATTGACTTATGTGATTGGGTTAGGCTTTTGCTTTTTAAATTTTGACAACTTTTCCTAATTTGTCACATTTCTATTTCTGTTTCTGCAAGTTATTCAGTGAGCTTTAATGTTGTGTCTTTAATGGACAGGATTAAATACATAAAAAATATTATGGAGTTTATTTGTATTGTGAATTTCTTCTTCTCTTCCCCCCCCCCGATTTTTTTTTTTTCATCATTAGGAAGATGTCTTCGATGTGATTAAGGTACATAATATTAAATCCATGCCAACTTTTGGAAGCTTATCATCAATAAATGTAGCCATACATACAAAAGGAACAAGTAAACATAATGTCAGCATAGGTCTGTCTAAAAGAGCAAAAAGCAAAGATAATTGTTTTGACATGACAGCTATTAATAACAATTTTAAAGAAATTTCAATCCAGCAACATGACTTCCATAATCAAATCCAAAGATCTTTTAGGTCTGTATGATTTCAGCTGAAATGTAGAAAAACCCTTATTACGTTTTTAATCCCAAACAATGAAGTAAGGTTAATTGCCTACAGTCAGAAGAGGGAATCAAATTCCATTGCAGACGGTTGTGAGTCACCATACGGTTGCTGGGAATTGAACTTAGGACGTCTGGAAGAACAGCCAGTGCTCATAACCTCTGAGTTATTTCTTCAACCCCCATGGACAGCTTAGTCTCCATGGGGCTTCCTTGAGTCATGCCTTTCATGTAGAAGCTTCTCTTATTTGGATCAATTTTTTTATGAATTTTGATGGAACCCATAGACTTTCATCAACTGTGGAAATGTCTACAAAATCTCTTCCCCAACTAACACATTCCCTGACTTTCATTCCTATCTTAAAACATCTTTAAAAAATACATGTTGATCTATATCAGCGTTTTTTTTTTTTCCTACAATCAAGTGTCTTTCAGCAGCTATTGTTCCTGCCTAATTGGCATTAAAAAATAAAGTTATTAAAGTCTAATTGAGACTATTTCTGGGAGTTCTTATTCCTCTTTCTCTTTATTAAGCATTGTCTTTAATGTAGGATTAAATCTTCCTGTAAATGCTTGAATTGTTGGATTGTACGGTATACCTATAATATATTTTGTTATGATATGCAAAAAAACCAATCAATTTACTGGAATCATATGCATGGGTATTTTAAGTCTTAATTTGTAATAGTATCTCAATGATATCTCTTATTTCTGACAAAAAAAAATGTGCAATTTCAAAATCAGCTTTTTCAGAAGTTAAAATAGAAACCCACTGAAATCTTGAACATGAATCAATGGTATGACATACAAATTTTAGTTTACCAAATTCTGCAAAGTTAAACATATCCATCTGCCAAACTTCATTTCTTTGGGTACCCTTAGGATTATTTCCAGAAGACTACAGAACTTGATTAAGCTAACAATTATGACTTTTCTTTTCTTTTTTCAAATAATCTTTGGCTTGTTGCCAAGTAATGAAATATTTCTTTTTAAACCATTGCTGTTGAAATGATTTTTTTAAAAGGAATTCTGAAGCTTCTAACATATTTCCTATTAATAACTGGTCAATTTATTCATTCCTAAAATGCTTAATGTTTTCTGCAACACCTCCATGTCAAAGCCTGCTGGATTATTCCACACTATTTGTCTGTTGTTGGAGGATTAATGGGTAATGTGGATGTAATATCATCCTGTCTTAGGCTGAGCTTTTCCACATAAGAGTGTCATACCAGATAGAATATACATAACCTCAATGGAGTTTTCAGTCCTACACTATAGCTGGGAATGGTGTAGGGCAAACACTAATCTTCCCCACTGAGCACAGATGTTCATCTAAGGGTAGCATGAGCACTGATGATTTTCTATTTCTATGACACATTAGGGTGACTGGTAACACCCTAATGAATAAAAATAAAAAAACAGATCCAATACTTCCAATATACAATGGCATAAGATACTAAGGAAATATTAGACCAAGCAGGATGAAAAATCATCTGGACAAGTTCCAAACTCTTTTTCATGACTGATGTCAAAATGTTTCTCAGATCTCCAACTCCTATCAGCTTTGTTAACTTCAGCACACTTCTTTTTTCTTGAGCTGGTTCCATTTCCTGATAGCAGCTTTCTTCAGCAGTTATCCCACTGTTCTCAAATCTTTAATATCTTTTGATCTCCAAGGCAATACAAGCTTCACCTTTATAGCTTCACCCAATGGCCTTTCTAAACTTTCATGTAGGAACTCTGAGGCTACACACCTGACTCAGAAACTTTCCTTAGCCATGAAGAGAGATTCCATAACCCATTTCTTTGATCCTTGACTCTAAAGGCAAAACCAAATGGCTGAAGCTGAAAAGTTCTATTACTTGTGGGGGATGGAGCATAGAACCCTTGTTCAAATAGATCTTCACCAGCTTTCTGATTTTCATGATTTCTTTCACTGCCTAAGCTTGGCTGTCATGGAACTTGCTCCTTTACCAGGACAGCTTTGAACAGAGATGTGCATCCCTCTGCCTTCAGAATGCTAGGATTAAAGGACTGTACCACCATGCCTGGACTTTTCTTTCTTTCCTTTTCACAAGTTGGAAGCTTAGCTGGATGGGTCTTCCTCTGAGGTCACCATTCCTTTTATTCAATTTAGCACCAGGCTTTTCTTTATTTTTTATTTTATTTTTATAGCCTTGAAAAAAGAAATTAGCTCCATTATTCTTGGTGCCCCTTTTCATTATAGATCTTTATAAGTATGGACATTAATAACTACAGGACACAGTCCACACTAGGCTCTTGAAATCTCTTCAAATTCAATTAATCCAAAACTCTTCCATTTAGCATCAGGCAGATTTTTTTAATAAAGGCAAAAACCAGCTACACTCTTTACCAAAATATCACAATAATGATTTTTATTCTCAACTTTAAAGCTACTGGACAAGAAATGAAAATTCCAGGACCTTAATGACTTATCAAATATTGAGGATTCTGGAGAGGATCATTATTAACAGGTATGTGTAACACACAAGTTAGTGATTTGAGGTCCTTCTCTCATAGACTAGAAGAATGAATCTGATAGATGATAGCAGAGCTCTGAAAAGCAAGCAAAGCTCAAGATCTCCATCTTGAGCGAGAGAGAGAGAGAGAGAGAGAAACACATTGAAAATCTTATCTAGATACTTTGGAAAGGTCTTATGTCAAAAATCAACATGGGCTGAAATGTAATCAGTTGATACCCTGAGCATTCCACAGCATCAGCAGACTCGAGAGCCCTACATGATGTAGGATGGGAATGGGAGGGGATGAGGAAGGGGGCTAGAGCTGGGATACAAAGTGAATAAACTGTAATTTATTAAAAAATTAATTAAAAATGTTTAGCAGTCCAGTAAAATTAAACCACTCTCATGTGTGTGCCCAAATACAAGCAAAACATGTTGACGATACACATGAAGGGTTGGAAGCTACACTTCTTTTCCATAACCTTCAGGAATATTGAAATCTGCTTCTGGCCTTTACACTTATCTTCTTTTTAATCATATAATCTTATCACAATGAGACAGCAGATATGTGCTAGGTACTCTTTTTTTAAATTTTTTTATTAATTACACTTTATTCATTTTGTATCCCCCCATAAGCCCCTCCCTCCTCCCCTCCCAATCCCACCCTCCCTCCCCTTTCTTCATGCATGCCACTCCCCAAGTCCACTGATAGGGGAGGTTCTCCTCTCCTTTCTGATCTTAGTCTATCAGTTCTCATCAAAATTGGCTGCATTGTCCTCTACTGTGGCCTGGTAAGGCTGCTCCCCCCTCAGGGGGAGGTGATCAAAGAGCAGGCCAATCAGATTATGTCAGAGGCAGTCCCTCTTCCCATTACTATGTAACCCACTTGGACACTGAACTGCCATGGGCTACATCTGTGCAGGAGTTCTAGGTTATCTCCACGAATAGTCCTTGGTTGGAGTATGAGTCTCTGGGAAGTTCCCTGTGTTCAAATTATCTTGTTCTGTTTTTCTGCTTGTGGAGTTCTGGTCCCCTCCAGCTTTTACTATTTCCCACTTCTTACATAAAATTCCATTTACTCTGCCCATCAGTTGTCCATCAGGCTCAGCATCTGGGAGAGGACCCTAACTAAAATGTTCAATCCCCATCCTGAAAAGCAAAGAGGATGGACATCAGAAGAAAAAGAAAATAGGAAACAACCTCAGAACCTGCTACAGAGGGCCTCTGAAAGCCAGAAGAAAACAGGAAACAACCTTGAAACCTGCCACAGAGAGCCTCTGAAAGCCTCTGCAGTATAGACTGTCAAAGCAGGTGCTAGGTTCTCTTAAGCACCCTTGAGATATACTTGACTCAATTAAAGACACCACTATCCCAATAATGATATTACAGTTGGCCAGATGCTTCTGAATGTTCACTCACTGGTGCCTTCCTCATTATAATTAACATCCAGGATTATGTTACCTTCTTCACTGCTTTGCCTCTGTTTTAACATTTTCCTGTCAGAATTTATTAATCGTCAGTCTTTTACCTTTCTTCTTGCCACAAAAAAATTGAAGCACCCCTTAAATAAGAGTGTTTCATGAATACAGAAAAAAAATCATTTCTTTATAATTTCAGTTATCACTTTTAATATTTTAAGTGATTAAATTTTGTTTTATCCAGATGATTGCACATCACACCTCGCTTATCAGTGGACTGAGGGAAAGCATGGGAAGAAAAGAGGGAGCAAAGATGAGATTGGGAGGAGACAAGTGACAGAACTACAGATGGGATACAAAATAAATAAATTGTAATAATAAAAAAATAAATAAAACCAGAAAAAATATTTCCTTGAAAACATAAATAAATAAGTAAATAAATAAAGAGGCATATCATGTAGTGTGGTAGAATTGCAAAGTGGTTGTATTTATTTGATTATTTATTTTCTTGAACTTATATATGATCACATTTTCCCACTTCCCTTTCCTCCTCCAACCCATTCCTTGCAAAATGCTCTCATCTAGCTTTCTCTCACATCTATTTCCGTATTTTCCTATAATTGTTATTACATGTAAGCACATATACATCTATATCTATACCCATATTTACATATCCAGACATAAATAAGTAAGTAAATAAAACTTTCTTGGTGCATATAATGTTGCCTGTATGTATGTGATCTGGAGGATGACAACTTGCTCTCGAATGTGTTCACTGTTCCTAGCAATTTGGGAAATTCAAATCAAAACAACTTTGCGATTTTATTTCACCGCAGTCAGAATGGCAGAGACTGACAAACTAACTGGACACAAAAGCTAGTGAGGTTGCAGGAAAAGTAAAACCCGTGTTCATTGCTCCATGGGAAGGAAAACAGATCCAGCCATTTTGAAAATCAGTTTGGAGAACACTCAAAAACTAATAGTAAACCTACCACATGATCCAACTCTAGCACTCTTTGGTATATTTCCAAAGGACATAACATCCTAATTCATGCACATTTTCTTGGCCATGTAATTTGACACTGCATTCACTAATGCTAGGAAATGGAAATCATTCAACTGACAAAAATAGTGGAAATATTGCTTGTAAACTTTATGTAATAATATTCTTCTCAAAGGAAAAAAAAAGGTAATGAAAATTGTAGGGAAATGGATGGAAATATAAAAGATAATATAATGCATTGTAACCCAGACACAGAAGGTGAAACTTCACATGATCTTTCTCACCTGAGGTTCCAACTTCCAAATATTCATACTCAGTATAAAATATGGAATAACCTCTGAAATAAGACAGTAAAAAGGAACATGGAGGGAGCTTCAGTAGAAAGGTATAAGTGATTTAAATGGAAAATAGGAAACAGAGCAAAGACAGGCTTTAATTAGAGAGTGGGATGACGATAAAAACAGGAGGCTGGAGGGCGAAATAACACTAAGCAAGTCAGAAGATGTCACAGGGCATCATATTATTAGCTATAGAGATTATTTGTAGGGAATACAATGTTTCAAAATAGAGACTTTTTTTTCTTTTACTTTACAGGCTTTTGCTGGAAGTTTTGTAATTTTAGCAAACGCTTACCAGCTTAAGTAATCCTAGAAAATCACTCAGAGCCTTGTTGTGATGCTTGTTTTGAATCAAGTTTTGATATAATCATAATCTTCTACTTTCTTTCAGAAATCAGCGTTTTAATTTATCTAAAGTCCACCTAAATTATTCAGCATTTGAATGCATAATAAATGCAGGCTCTTATAATAAATGTTCAACTAGGCAGATGGTTTCTCACCACGGTCTGTACTGTAACCTGTGATTCATTGGTTATACGCCTTAGGGGAAGTACATTATAAACACTGGGTTAACACCGTAGTTACACTTAGTTTGGAGAAAAAGTGACATTGTTGAATTAAAAGCTAATCTCTAAGCAGTCAAAGAAGAAATCTGGTGATTCAATTTCACACACAAAACCATTAACGTGTACAATGAAATCCAAAAGGTATCAAGAGCATTTTTTTTAATTTCATCCTCTGTTTCAAGGACATAAATTTAATGAATAACACTTGCTGACAATTTTTGTGTCACTTTACTACTTAATTAAACTGTTGTGTACTATGACGATAAATTACATTTTTGTTGTTGTTAAAGACCAGTTTTCAGTTAAGTGATCCAACAGTAAGTAAAGTGGAAGAGACAGTTTAAAACACTACAAAAATACATGAAGAGCAGAGGGATACAAATCTGCTGAGCCAAACCAAGTGAAACACGTGTTTGAGAAAAACTTCAAGTCTCTGAAGAAAGAAATTGAAGAAGATATCAGAAGATGGAAAGATCTCCTGCGCCCATGGATTGGTAGGATTAACATAGTGAAAATGGGCATTCTGCCAAAAGCAATCTACAGATCCAATGCAATTCCCATCAAAATACCAACATAATTCTCTACATACCTTGAAAGAAAAATTCTCAACTTCATATGGAGAAACAAAAAACCCCAGAATCTCTAAAACAATACTGTACAACAACAGAATATCTGTAGGTATCTCCATCCCTGATCTCAACCTGTACTACAGAGCAATAGTAATAAAAACTGCATGGTATTGGCATAGAAACAGAAAGGAGGATCAACGGAACCAAATAGAAGACACAGAAATAAACCCACAAAAAGAAACCAAAACCATTCAAAGGAAAAAAAGACAGCATCTTTAACAAATAGTGCTGGTCCAACTGGATATCTACATGCAGAAAAATGCAAATAGATCCATATTTATCACCCTACACAAAACTAAAGTCTAAGTGGATCAAATACCTCAACATAAAACCAGACACATTAAATCAATTAGAAGAAAAAGTGCGAAAAGCCTAGAACTCATTGGCACAGGAGACAACTTTCTGAACAGGACACCAACAGCACAGGCTCTAAGAGCAACAATAAATAAATGGAACCTCATGAAACTGAAAAACTTCTGTAAAGCAAAAGACACTGTCGTCAAAACAAAACAACAGCCTACAGACTGGGAAAGGATCTTCACCAACCCTACATCTGAGAGAGGGCTAATATCCTGTATATGTAAAGAACTCAAGAAGTTAAAAGCAACAAATCAAGTAATCCAATTAAAAAAATGGGGCATTCAGTTAAACAGATAACTCTCTGTAGAGGATTGTAGAATGGCAGAAAAACACTTAAAGAAATATTCAGTGTCCTTAGCCATCAGGGAGATACAAATCAAAATAACCCTGAGATTTCACCTTACACCCATCAGAATGGCTAAGATCAAAATTCAAGTGACAACACATGCTGGAGAGGTTATGGAGAAAGGGTAACCCTCATCCATTGCTTGTAGGAATGCAAACTTGTACAACCACTCTGGAAATCAATTTGGCACTTTCTCAGACAATTAGGAATAGTGATACATCAAGATCCAGCTATACCACTCCTAGGCATATATCCAAAAGATGCTCAAGTACACAATAAGGACATTTTCTCAACTATGTTTGTAGCAGTTTTATTTGTAATAGCCAAAACCTGGAAACAACGCAGATGTCCCTCAGTTGAGGAATGGATACAGAAATTGTGGTATTTTACATAATGGAATTCTACTCAGAAATTAAAAATGAGGAAATTGTGAAATTTGCAGGCAAATGGTAGGACCTAGAAACGATCATCCTGAGTGAGGTATCCCAAAAGCAGAAAGATATACATTGTATATACTCACTTATATACAACTATAAGATAGGATAAATATACTGAAATCTATACACCTAAAGAAGATAAACAAGAAAGAGGACTCGGGGTAAGATGATCAATCCTCACTTAGGAAGACAAATGGGATTTACAATGGATGTAGGAGAAAACAAGTAATAAGACAGGCGCCTACCACAAAGGGCCTCTGAAAGACTCTACCTAGCAGTGTATCCAAGCAGATATTAAGATTCATAACCAAACCTACCGTAGAGTGCAGGGAATCATATGAGATACGAGGGCGTTAGTAAGACCTGGAGAGGACAGCAGCTCCACAAGGACCTAATATATCTGGGAACAGGGGTCTTATATGAGAATGTTCCTCCAACCAAAGACCATGTATGGGTATAACCTAGAACCCCTGCCTGGATATAGCCCATGGTAGCTCAGTATCCAAGTGGGTTTTCTAGTAAGGGGAACAGGGACTATTTCTGACATGAACTCAATGGCGAGCTCTTCGACTACCCCCTACCCTCCCCCCCCCCACTGAAGGAGAAGCAGCCTTTCTAGGCCACAGAGGAAGACATTGCAGCCAGTCCTGAAGAGACTTGATAAGCTAGGATCAGATGGAAGGGGAGGAGGTCCTCCCCTATTAGTGGACTTGGAAAGGGGCAGGGAGGAGATGAAGAAGGGAAGGCGTGATTGGGAGGGAATGAGGGAGGGGACTATGGCTGGGATACAAAGTAAATAGTAAATAACCTGTGATTAATATAAAAAATAAAGTAAAATAATAATAATAATAACAACAACAACAACGACCAGGGAAAAAAAGAAACTGTGTTGTTCCTCAAATTGAGAAGGTGATTGATAAATTATTTCCAATAGTACAGGAGAAAGGATGCTAAAGAGACTTTCAGCTCCTGTTCTGTGAGGATAAGGATTATAAGTGACTATCTTAGCTTTATCTTTCCCCTTCAAATTCTTAGGTATTCATCATACTCAGGTAATATTAATTTCTGGTCCTCTTAAATTTCTAACACTGATCAAAACAGAGGAGGTCTGCTTTTCTAACTAACCTCACATAGCTTGCATTCCTCTAAGGGAGGGTGTACTATATTTAACTAAATAACATTTAAAGGAGAAAGTAAGAAAATCTTTGAGGAGAGATGAATACTCCAATAGGTATCATTTAAAAAATCCAGAAGGATAGTGAAAATTGAGTACCAGGTGTTCATATTTAATTAAACATTTTATACTTTTCCCAGTATCAAACACCCCTTACATATAAGGACATTAGTTGTACCACAGTTTCTGCATCCATTCTTTAGTTGAGGGACATATGGGCTGTTTCCAGCTTCTGGCTATTACAAATAAAGCTGCTACAAACATGGTTGAGCAAATGTCCTTTTTGTGTACTTGAGCCTCTTTTGGGTATATGCCTAGGAGTGGTATGGGTGGATCTTGAGGAAGCGCTATTCCTAGTTGTCTGAGAAAGCGCCAGATTGCTTTCCAGAGTGGTTCTAGAAGTTTACATTCCCACCAGCAGTGTAGAAGGGTTCCCCTTTCTCCACAACCTCTCCAGCATGTGTTGCCACTTGAGTTTTTTATCTTGGCCATTCTGATGGGTGTAAGGTGAAATCTCAGGGTTGTTTTGATTAGCATTTCCCTAATGGCTAATGAGGTTGAACATTTCTTTAAGTGCTTCTCTGCCATTCGATATTCCTCTACAGAGAATTCTCTCTTTAGCTCTGTTCCCCATTTCTTAAGTACATCTATACAATGGAGTATTACTCAGCAATGAAAAACAAGGAAATCATGAATTTTGCAGGTAAATGGTGGGACCTGGAAAGTATCATCCTGAGTGAGTTGTCCCAGAAGCAAAAAGACACACACAGTATATACTCACTCATATAAACATACAACATAGAATAAACCCACTAAAATCTGTACATCTAAACAAACTAAGCAAAAGAGAGGATTCTAACTAAAATGCTCAATCCCCATCCTGAAAGGCAAAGAGGATGGACATCAGAAGAAAAAGAAAACAGGAAACAACCTCGGAACCTGCTACAGAGGGCCTCTGAAAGCCTCTGCTGTGCACACTGTCTATGCAGATGCTGAGCCTGATGGCCAACTGGTGGGCAGAGTGAATGGAATTTTATGTGAGAAGTGGGAAATAGTAAGAGCTAGAGAGGACAGGATCTCCACAAGGAGAGCAACAGAACAAGAAAATTTGAACACGAGGAACTTCCCAGAGACTCATACTCCAACTAAGGACTATCCATGGAGATAACCTAGAACCCTGACAATGCAGCCACTTCTGATGAGAACTGATAGACTAAGATCAGAAAGAAGGAGAGGAGGACCTCCTCTATCAGTGGATTTGGGGAGGGGCATGCATGCAGAAAGGGGGGGAGCGTGGGATTGGGAGGGGAGGAGGGTGGGGCTTATGTGGGATAAAAAATGAATAAAGTGTAATTAATAAAAGTTAAAAAAAGAAAAAAGAACATAAATTTCTCAAACAATGTGTTTGCTTATGAAATTACAGATCTTGGATCAGGACCAACTATCACATAGAGGATGGCAGAAATAAAAGATACTAGGTTCCTCTTTAAACAACTCCTATTATGAAGCTGTGGCTATCAGAGTCTACACATATTTATTAAATAAAATGGAATAAAAATATCACATAGTATTGGACATTAATCTATAGAATTATGTGTGTATGTATCCTGCATACACACAAATAATACCTTATTCTTGTGCAGGAAAAATTGCTCAACCATGGTAATTGATATTCATTTCATAACATCATAATTTGGAGATGCCCATTGATAGAACAAATTTTTGCATTTTTTATATCATTATCATTTATTCACTTTGTATCTTGGCTGTGGCTCCTCCCTCATCTTCTCGCAATCCCACCCTCCCTCCCTCTTCTTCCCTATGTGCTTCCACTAGTCCACTAATAGGGGAGGACCTCCTCTCCTTCTGAACCTAACCTATCAGGTCTCATGAGGACTGGCTGCATTGTTTTCCTCTGTGGCCTGGCAAGGCTGAACTCCCCAGGTGAAGGTGATCAGAGAGCCTGACATTGAGTTCATGCTAGAGACAACCCCTCCTTCCCCGAGTGACACTACTTGGTGACTGAGTCTATGGGCTACATCTGAGCAGGGGTTTTCGGTCCTCTCCTTGTATGGTCCTTGGTGGGGTATCAGTCTCTGCACGGCTCCCAAGTCCCAGGTTTTTTGGCTCTTTGGTTCCCTTTTGGAGTTCCCGTCCCTCACAGTTCTTTCTATCTCCCCCTTCTTTCATAAAATTCCATGCATTCTGCCCAAAGTTTGGCTATGAGTCTCAGTCTCTGCTTCAATACCTTAATCAGTGGAGTCTTTCAGAAGCCATTTGTGATACCACTCCAGGCATATATCCAAAATATGTTCAACTACACAACAAGGACTTTTGCTCAAACTATTCGTAGCAGCTGGAAACAACCTAGATGTCCCTTGAAGGAGGAGTGGATATAGAAATTGTAGTACACTAACACAATTGAATACTACCCACCTATTAAAAATAAGTAAATTCTGAAATTTGCAAGCAAATGTATGGACTAGAAGAGCTTATCTTGCATCTTGAGTGAAGTAACCCAGAAGCAGAAAGACACACATGGTACATATTCAATCATAAGTAGATATTAGCCATATAATATAGTATAAGCATCCTAAAACCTATACTCCTAAGAAAGCTAAACAACAAGGAAGATGCTAGGGAAAATGCTCAATCCTCATTCAGAAGGGCAAATGCAATGGACAGTGGAAGCAGAGAAGACAGGGAACAGGACAAGAACAGATTTTTTTTTAATGTGGTATATTTACACAATGGAGTATTAATCAGCTGTTAAAATGATATCATGAAGTCTTCAGGCAAATAAATGGAACTAGAAAAAAAATTATCCTGGGTGAGATACCACAGGCTAAGAAAGACAAATATGTTATGTATTCAGTTATATGTGGCTGTTATTTGGAAAGCCAATGATAACTGAGCTACAATCCCTAATATCACAGAAGGTATGCATAAAGTAAGAACATATAGATATTATTAGAAAATAGAAATAAAACAAATATAGTAGTATGGATTAATGGGTGGAGGTTGTACTGGGAGGATGATGTGGGAACTGTCAAGTATACCACCTGGGAGAGAGAAAAATAATTCTCTTCAGTAGAATGACAGTAAGACCCTGATACCCATCCAAGGACAATGCATGGGGAGGACCTAAAACCTCGGCTCAGATGTAACCCATAGACTCACTATCCAAGTTGGATCCCTAGTAAGGAGAGCAGGGGCTTTCTCTGGCATGAACTCAGTGGCAGGCTCTCTGTTCACCTCTCCCTGAAGGGTGCAGCCTTGCCAGGCCACAGAGGAAGACAATACAGCTAGTCCTGATGAGACATGGTAGGCTATGGCTAAGTAGAAGGGAAGGAGGTCCTCCCCTATCAGAGGACTAGGGAAAGGGCATGGGGGAGAGGAGGGAGTGTTGATGGGACTGGGAGGAGAGGAAGGAGGAGGCCACAGCTGGGGTCAAATTGAATACGATGTAATAAATAATAATAAAACTGTTTAAAAGAAAATAAAAAGATGATATTTAAACCAGAAAATTCCAATATGAAGAACAGTCTATGACACTAAATACTTGTGAAATACAAGAGTCTTAATGATATAGAAATATATGTTCACAATTGTCTTCTTCATTTAAAAATGTTGTTTAATATGTCTATAGGAGTGAGTATATACCGTGTGTGTCTTTCTGCTTTGGGATAGCTCACTCAGGATGATCCTTTTCAGATCCCACCATTTACCTGCAAATTTCAAGATTTCCTTTTTTTTTTAATTTTTTTTCATTGCTGAGTAATACTCCATTGTGTAGATGTACCACAATTTCTGTATCCATTCTTCAGTTGAGGGGCATCTAGGTTGTTTCCAGCTTCTGACTATTACAAATAAAGCTGCTACAAACATGGTTGAGCAAATGTCCTTATTGTATACTTGAGAATCTTTTGGATATATGCCTAGGAGTAGTATAGCTGGATCTTGAGGAAGCGCTATTCCTTGTTGTCTGAGAAAGTGCCAGGTTGACTTCCAGAATGGTTGTACCAGTATACATTACCACCAGCAGTGGAGGAGGGTTCCCCTTTCTCTACAACCTCTCCAGTATGTGTTGTAACCGGAGGTTTTGATCTTGGCCATTCTGATGGATTTAAGGTGTTACCAAAATCTGTACACCTAAAAAAACTAATCAAGAGGGAGGACTTTGTTCAATCCCCACTCTGATAGGCAAAGAGGATGGACACCAGAAGAAGAAGAAAACAGGAAACAAGTTAGGAGCCTCCCACAGAGGGCTTTTGAAAGGCTCTGCCCTGCAGACTATCAAAGCAGATGTTGAGCCTTATGGCCAAACTTTGGGCAGAATGCAGGGAATCTTATGAAAGAAGTGGGAAATAATAGTAAGATCTGGAAAGGACAGGAGGTCCACAAGGGGAGCAACAGAATCAAAAATTTGAGCACAGGGGTCTTTTCTGAGACTCATACTCCAACCAAGTACCATGCATGGAGATAAGCTAGAACCCCTGCACAGATGTAGCCCATGACAGTTCAGTGTTCAAGTGGGTTCCATAGTATGGGGAACAGCGAATGCTTCTGACATGAACTGATTGACCTGTTCTTTGATCACCTCCCCCTGAGGGGGGAGCAGCCTTACCAGGCCACAGAGGAAGACAATGTAGCCACTCCTGATGAGACCTAACAGACTAGGATCAGAAGGAAGAAAAAGAAACCATCCCCTACCAGTGGACTTGGGGAGTGGAGGGTGTGGAGAAGGGGGAGGAAGGGAGGAATTGGGAGGGGAGGAGGGAGGGAACTAGAGGGGGGATACAAAGTAAATAAAGTATAATTTAATAGAAAAAGTTGTTTTAAAATGTTGGGAATATTGTTTGTGCTGAGTAAGACATTGTTTTGAGGAAAAAAATATTTTACTAAAACAAGGAGCCAAACCAAATGTTAAACAGAGTTTAATGAGTCTTATTGAAAAAGGAGGAGATAGAGGGACCAGAGGGAACAGGATCCCCACAAAGAGACCAACAAAGACAAAAGAGATCTGTCCAGGGGGACCCCAGAGACCTTTGATGAACCCAGGACCATGCATCGAGAGTGCATAGATCCCTGCTCAGATGGAACCCACAGACAGCTCAATCTCCTAGTAATAGGAGAAGAGACAGTCTCTGACATGGACTCAGTTGCCTGCTCCTTGATCACTTCTCCCTGTTGGGGCAACCTAGAGAGCCCACAGAAGCAGAGGATCCAGGCAGTCCTGATGGGACCAAATAGGCTATGGCCAGACAGTAGGGGAGGAGGTTTCCCCAATCAATAGACTAGTGTTGAGGGAGAGGAGACAATGGGGGAGGGAGGTGAGACCGGGAGACACGAGGGAAGGGCTACAACTGGGACACAAAGTGAATAAATTGTAAATAAAATAAAAATAATAATAATAGTGAAAAGAAAATATTCAACTAATGCTAAAAAAATAAAGAAAATCGTTGCTGCTTTGATTGTGTCAGAATATTGTGAAAGCATCTTTTTCTCTTTTATGCTTCTATAGCAAAAATGCAGGGTAACTTGTAATAAATTCAGTAAAACTTTAGTAATAAAATTTTAGTAATTAAAATTTTATTTGTTCACAGTCCTTGAGTTTGTGAAGATTAAGTTCCAAAGCCAGCATATGGCTGCAACTTTTGTGTGTGCTGATCATTTGAAAGATGGGTAAAGTAAGGCCAAGTGGCTAATCACGTACACAACATAGAACCCTTTATATAATGAGATTGAAGAAAACCTTATACCCCAGACACTTGCAATGATACCCTTCCTTCCAATGCTGTCACACTTCAAGTTAAGCTTATAATACCTGGTTTGTAAGAAACACATCTAACCGTTATGTTAAGTATCTTAGAACATTTGTGTCTTGCCAGACACATTCATAACAAAATTTTAAATGTCAAGTAGAAAACAAAAAAAGCAGAGTGTATGACAGATGGGTACATAAATAGGATTCTCCTAGCATGCCTCACCTTATGGCATTTGAAAAAATTGACTAATTGGTCTATAAATTAGATCATCAGTTAGATTATGTGAAATGAAAATTCCAAGGAGCAAGCGTCATGGAATTATTTTGTCACATCTGAGATCAGATTGAAATCATTGCAAATAAAATCTAATCCTCCACAAACCTGCATTATGGATTTCTCATTAAATATCATTTAATCTCCATTTGCTATAATCATCAAGGTTTTCTCTAATTAAACACTAAATCCTTAGAGAAATACAAATACCTTAAAATGTGGTAATTAAAGAAATGAAAATTTTCTTATCTAAGTCATTATGTTCTAATTCTTTACATACTGAATCCAAAGGAAATGTTAATATAAAGTCTTACAGAGAATCAAAAACAAAGTTCTGTGTCATAAAAAAGTAATACTTACATTCATTTTTATCGTTAATCCTTTTTCAAGTAATATTTTAAACCATTTCATTAGGTGATGATTTGTTCAATTTACCCTACACACACAATCTTCCAAAACAACCATTGTACATTCTGATTCAAATTTAAGAACTGAAAACAGAAATATGATATAACTTTTAGTTTTTTGATATTAGAAGTAATAATTATAACAAAGTAAAAGAGACGCATGTATTCCTAGTCCCTCTCATGGTGAATTATACACATAATTATGTTATTTCAGATTATTTAGTTACAACTTTGGTACATACATGTATAAGTTATTCAGTGTTTATTATTAACACAATCATAATTTTAAAGGGATCTCCTTACTCTGCCTTAAACTGGTGATGTATTCTAAAAGCCTGTATCATTTATGTTAAGACATCTGCATTTTTGTTAACTTCTCTTAGTGTTTACCACTTTATGTTTATATATAAAATTTGTGCTTCAGGCATCTGCACAAATATATTGAATGATTAAGAACAAATGCCTTATAAGAGAGAAATTCAGAACATTGTTCTTGTTTTTGGTTATTATTGATAATTCAACTGTCTCCAATTATGAAAGTCTGTATTTTACTCTTTAAATATTAAAGGCATCTCCATTTCAAGCATCATGGTTATAATGGTCATTTTATGAGCATAACTGTGCAAAATATTCTAGTTGACTTTTATCTGTTTAATGCTTTATGACCTTGGAAAACGACCAAGTAGATTCTACAGCACAGCCTCTGATGAAATGAAATCCAGATCTGCACTCCTCATATGGCTTAAAATGTGTGAGCTGACAACAGTGTCTGAAAAATGGACATCAACTCTACAGCTTCATTTACACAATATTATCTTGTGTGTTCCTTTCTTTGCTTTTGCTATTTTATTTTATATAACTAGAATCTAACACAGGGTCTTCCAAATGGTAAGGAATCCGTCTGCTACTGGAATACATTCCCAGATCACTTGCTTTTCCCAAAAGAAAAAGGCATGTTGACCAACTAAGCAGCTAAAAGAAATCACGTCTGATCACTGACCTTAGTTTTCTTTTGTGTGTATATGTGTGTGTGCCTTCCTTTTCTGTATTGTTTTTTTTTTCAGCACTTCATGATATTTTTTTATTAATTTTTATTTTTTATATTAATCACAGGTTATTTACTTTGTATCTCAGCAATAGCCCCCTCTCTCATTCCCTCCCAATCTCACCCACCCTCCCTCATCTCCTCCCTGCCCCTTTCTAAGTCCACTGATAGGGGTGGTCCTCCTCAACTTACATCTGACCCTATCTTATCAGGTATCTTCAGGACTGGCTGCCATGTCCTCCTCTGTGACCTAGTAAAGGTATGCCTCCCTCGGATGGTGGGGGTTATCGGAGCCAGTCATTGAGCTCATGTCAGAAATAGTTCCTGTTCTCCTTACTAGGGAAACCCACTTGAATAATGAGCTACCATGGGCTACATCCAAGCAGGGGTTCTAGGTTATATCCATCATGGTCCTTGGCTGGAGAAACAGTCTCTTAGAGAACCGCTGTGCCTTGATATATTTGATCCTTGTGGAGCTCCTGTCCTCTCCTGTCATATTAACTTCCCCTTTTATCTTATAATTCCCTGCACTCTGCCGAAGATTTGGTTATGAGTCTCTGCCTGTTTCTTAGGAGGCCATAATGTCCTGAGAAAGAGAAGGCTGTGAAATCACAAAGTACATACTAACCTGACAGGAGTGATGAACTATGGAACAGGAAACAGCACATTATTCACAGTTTTTAAAGTTGTTTTTTTTTTTCTTTTGTATACCAACACATACTTATATCCTAGCTTTGAAATTCAGCTTTTTAGTTTTTATATCTCAAACTAATTCAAAGAATAATTCTTAGCTTCAACATGAGTGTCTACCATGTTATTTCATGAAATGCCCAACATACCTATGGGGTGGTATGGTTCCAGACTCAATATTTTAGTTGTAGGTTCAGAAGTTCAGTCAAAGTTCAGAAAAACAACTTCAAGGAGCAGATCTTAGAGGATTAATTTCCAAATGCTAAAGTAAAACTGAAGAAACCTGAAATATTTGGTGTAGAAATCATAAGTTTGTGGATGGATCTCAAGATTTTTCTGTTAAACTATAGGAAGCATCTGTCTATAGACTATTTTAGCCACCCTAGGCAGTGTGCACACTCTTTAAAATAAAATCTTCGAAGAAACAAGGTGTTGTTAGAACAGGAAGTTTGCCACTGCTTACTTTGCAGAATGTATTTTAAACACATGTAATCAGTTAAACAATACTTAATCCTGCCTCCTGCTCCCAGAGATAACATATGTTTTTCAATTTGAACAGCAACTTTGCATTCTCATCATTTTTAGGAGTAGCCCTGTACTGCTTGAAGATCAGGATAGAACTGTAAGGGTACAGAAAGAAGCCAAATTCATGTTAGAAAAGCAATCAGCTTTACAGTACTAGTTTTCTTCTTTTTTATAGATTATTTCTTCTAAAACTGCCTAGTGTGATTTCCCCAAACTACAATTTTAATGTCCCATTGAAACTTATATACCAATTATATATCAATGTAAAAATCTTATTAGGTATTCCTGATTCTATACTCATAGAACAAAGAATATTGTTCTGTAATGAATTCAGAATGAAGTAGTTGATAGTTTCTCAGGATTGATTGGCATTTTTTTATGTGCATAAATACTTTGAGTCAATCATTAATTGATTTACTCATCATAAAATCACGTTTTTTTAAATTATTTATAGGAAAAGAACTTTTAAATAAAGGAAATTAAAGATGACAAAGCAATAGTTTACTACATGGACATGAGCAGTTATCCCATTTTAACATTGACCTTTCAGTACCCCAAATCGATTTCTCTTTAAAAATGATGCTTCCAATGGCAGTTTTATATGCTTCTTTCACTAAAAGAGCCATGGGAATTTTTCCAAGTGACTGTTTCCCAAGTTGCATGCTCAAGTAAAAAAGATATGTTTATGAATGATGACTATGTGTTTCCATATTTGCTAGCTACTCAATCAATAAAAAAATATATCTTGTATACAAACTGATTCCAGTATATACCAAGAGAAGCTGAATGACTTCATCACTAAATTGGTCATTTCCTTGGCAAGGAGATTAAAAACAATCCATAGTTTTACTTTTACCAAAAAAATAGTCATTATGTTCACTATTTGCTCTACTCATGAAATTTGTATTGCTTATAAGCTACTATTAATCTTATTCATTATTTTTATTACCACTTGAAGAATTAAGTGCTGACGTTGATCATATTCCAGAAAGAAAATCATATTCCAGTCGATCCAAGAAATTATGTTTTTTCATGAATTTGTCTTAATTCTTTTGTTTTTTTATATTTGTTTTCCTCTACATGCTGACAAATCTAATCTAAATCTATTCTATCGTAATCTAAAACTTGTCTCCACACTGACTGCTACAGTAGCCAAGCATATATATATAAATATATATTATACATTAAAATATAATATTAATATAGTAATATTATATATATATGTATATGTATATGTATATATATATATATATATATATATATATATATATATATATATAACCCTTCAGTCAAAGCAACTTTCCAAATCAGTTGAAGCTTTGAGCCTACAGTCACTAAACAGGCATAAAAATACACAGGAACCAAACTGCACTCATGGCAATGAAATGCATAATTAGCTTCTATGACTTCATGCAAAAAGGACAAATTAGACACTCTATTGCATGTGCACCTTTTCACCCGCAGGCTCAATTAAACACACACATAGATTTGCCTGGATAATACATGTCTGACCAAGAAGAGCCAACTGAAGTTTCCTCACAGAAGACACTTGGATATTAAGAGCCTCTGAACAAGAGTCCTCTGGGCTACTTCCTTAAAACACTTAAATCTTCACTGCTCCCAGGCAGCATCTTCCAAATAATTTAACATGCAATTCATCTCTATGCTTGGTTTTCTTCTGTGACTTGTTTTAGTTTGGTGGACCACAAAGGGCTTCTCAAATATTATGATTGCATAACTATGACAACTTTTTTCATCTATGTTTCTGTTTTTACAGAACTATACATGTAATTCTTCAATACAAACTAACCAACTAATCATCACCCCTGCTTGTTGGAGCAACAGTAGATTGCAATAAACTCAACAAATTTTCATGAGATTTTACTTACTTTTCAAGACACTACCTTTTACTTCAATGTGAAAATTAAAAGAAGATAGCAGTAATAGAACCAGGGACCATCTCCAACATGAACTCAGTGCTGGCTCTTGATCACCTCCACCTGAGGGAGGAGCACCCTTACCAGTCCACAGAGAAAGACAAAGAAGCCAGTACTGATGAAACCTAATAGACTATGGTCAAATGGAAGGGGAGGAGACCTCCCTTATCATTAGACTGGGGGAGGGGCATAGGAGAAGAAGAGGAAGGGAGGGTGGGATTGGGAGAGGATGGGGAAGGGGGCTACAGCTGGGATATAAAGTGAATAAACTGTACCAAAACAATTAAATTTAAAAAAAGAAAAAAGATAGCATGAATGAATCATGCTTGTTTTGTTGTGTTTTTTTGTTTAGTATGTTTTCAGTATATTTGTGGGAAGGACACATTTCTCTTGTGTCTGGAATGAGATCCTCTTTAAAGATAAAAATAAAGTCTAATATAAAGATTCAATAGGCAACAAGTTGTCTGTATGCGATCAGTTTTTCTATGTATTCACATTAAGAAAACTGGTAGGAAAACAATGTCCAAATTTGAAAATGGGGGAAAAAAGATAAGTTCCCAGCTCTTATGTGAATCAGTTTAGTGTCCATTGGATTTGCCTTATATTTTCAACTGATTATGATATTTCACAAATCTATAAGAAAAAAAAATTAATGTGAAAACTAGTATATATGATAGTAATACTGGTCTGATTTTGTTGACAGAGATGCAAATAGATTATAACATTAACCTAAAACCCAACTTTATGAATTTGAAATTCATGTTCTGCTTTTCAACTAAGTTATTAATTTGCTATACACTCATTTCTTCAAGGGACTATGAACATTTCCATGTTTCTCTTTGACCCAAGCTTACCACATTTTTCGATTTTTCTCTTTAATAAACAAACCAAGTCTGACACAATTTCCATTTTTACTTTTTTTAGAGAATCACTATTTAAAGAAGAAGCAGTCTACCTTCATTGCTAGATACAGAGAGACTCAGCTGGGACTGAAAGACCAGATTCTCTCCGCTGACTAGAAAATGGAAGAAGAAATGAAGCAGCCTTCATAGGAAGAAAAGGCATTGTTTGTCTGACCAATCAGCAAACTACACATTATAATACCAACTTATTGGCAAGATAGGCCCAGTTGTGCAATAGTGGCAGCACTATTGTAGAAGGATTAAAGTGTCCTCTGATAACAAATGAGGCCCATCTGCAGGATACAATCCATTACTGGTACTGTGAACTCCAGCCAAAACTTCATTTCTCAGGAGGTAACAGGCTCCTCTCATGAACCCACTAATATTATAACTGATAGGCTATGAAACTTCACTCTAATTATTCATACCTACTCGAAGACAAATATTAGTTTACCCTTAATGAGAGAAATTTTCTTTGAAAAAATTATGGATGAAGAGACACTTTATGCTTCAAAGTATGCCTAGTAAATAAGAGGGAGTACTAAACAATGAGTAGTACTCTCTACGGGTTAGAGAACAGTATGGAAAACTGTAATACCTGAAATGAAGGACTACAGAATCTCATCTTCTAGACTCAGTTTACCTATTGCCTACGTGGGGCCTGAAAAAAAAGAATGAACTCATTTATAACTATCCATGGTTGGAGGAGGATCAAGTGGCTGCTGAGTCTTTGAAATGGGGAGTCTCTGCCACTACTGTAACTAGCTGTGAGCCAACCAGGCTACAGCAGAGTGTTCCAAACCCACATTCACACGCAGATGGCCCCTATAAACCCATGACAAAACAAGACCACAATGACATGGAAAGGAAGTATATAGGGAGAGAGTTTTATAGGCAGAAGGTATAAAAGGGAGCAGTGAGAGAGTAATTAGGATGAAGTGTAAAAAAGAATGAAAATGGCATAGAACAAATGTAGCGAAACATTACCTAGAACAGATTCTGGTTTATGAAAAGACAAGAAGATAGAACCAAAAACTATCAATCTTCCTTTGTAGAGTTTACAGAAAAAAAGCGATATTTCTCGCAACTAATAAACCACTTCTCTTTTTCCCTCTTTAATTTATTTATTCACTTTACATCTAGATCACAGGCCCACCAGCCTCTCTTCCCAGTTCCACTGCCCTACCCCTTCCCTCCATGCCTTCTCCCATTTATTCTTCATCTTGGGCTTTCCTCACCATTATTGGAGTCCTTTATTCTAACCCACGGGGTTGGTTTATTCTCCATGCTAACTCATCCTTGCCTCCTCTTGCCTCCTCTCTATCTGTCTATTTTCCGTGACTCTCTTGATTCCAAAGCCCATTAATCTTAGTCATGCCTACCCGATTCTGCTAGGTTTTAGGCCTTTAATCAAACAGTTAGATATAATGTCTTAGGCAAGCTTTTATAACAATGATAAGTTTATCCAGATCTTTTTTATTTTATATTAATTTATTTTTATTAATTACAATGTATTCACTTTGTATCCCAGCTGTGCCCCCCTACCTCAGCTACTCCCAACTCTACCCTCCCTCCCTCTTCTCCTACCTTGCCCCTCCGGAAGTCCACTGATAGAGGAGGTCCTCCTCCCCTTCCCTCTGAACCTAGCCTATCAGATCTCATCAGGACTGGATGCATTGTCTTCTTCTGTTGCCTGGTAAGGCTCTTCTCCCCTCAGCGGGAGGTAATCAAAGAGCCAAACACTAAGTTCATGTCAGAGACAGTCCCTGTTCCTCTTGCTAGGGAACCCACTTGGACACTGAGCTGCCATGGGCTACAGCTGTGCAGGGGTTCTAAGTTATCTCTATTTTTAAAGCCAACAATCATCATCTAAATGAATGCACCATATCAACCCACAACAGATATTATCACTTTCAGTGAAAGAGAAAGTAGGTTTAGATGGAGATGTGAATAAAATGTGTGGCAGATTCAATGAGACCTTACTCATATTACCTATAGTTTTTATGACAAAAAAATAAGACAATGCAACATATGTGACACAGAAAATAGTTATGCCTACGTACCTGACATTCACTGACTGATACTTGTATTATTTTGAGATATCACATAATTTATAAGACAATAATATCACATTGTTAATTCAAATGAACAAAATAACTCTCAATCCTCATTCATTAAAGTTTTACATATAACATATTTTCTTAGGTTTTGTATCTCAGTTCATACACATTTGCTGATAAATCTTTCAATAAGAACCCACTGTAAGTCTTTACTGAAAAATGTTCTTTTTATTGAGTATTGAATGCTTGTCTTTATCTACAAGTGATGAGTATGGTAACACTGAGTTATACTGTAGATCCCAGGGCATTTGTACAAATTATATTTGTTATTGGTATCATTTGGAAGAGGGATTCATTGAATTAGAATTAGGACTGATATTTTTGAATACTTTCTTTTTTATTATAATTTTTATTTTTTTATATTAATCACAGGTTATTTATTTTGTATCCCAGCTGTAGGCCCTTCCCACAACCCCTCCCAACCTAACCCCCCCCAATCTCCTCCTTGCTTCTTTCCAAGTCCACTGAAAGGGGAGGTCCTTCTCTCCTTCCATCTGACCCTAGCTTATCAAGTCTCTTCAGGACTGGCTGCAATGGCCTCCTCTGTGGCCTAGCAAGGCTAGTCCTCCCTCAGGGAAGGTGGGGAGGTAAAGGAGCCAGTCATTGAGTTCATGTCAAAAATTGTCCCTGTTCCCTTTACTATGGTACCCACTTGGATACTGAGCTACCATGGGCTATATCCTGAGCAGGGGTTCTAAGTTATAGCCATACATGGTCCTTGATTGGAGAAACAGTCTCAAAAAAGACCCCCGTGCCCTGATATATTTGTTCCTTGTGGAGCTCCTGTCCTCTCCAGGTCATACTAACTCACCCTTCTTTCATATGAGTCCCTGCACTCTGCCAAAGGTTTGGTTATTAGTCTCAGCATTTGCTTTGATACACTGCTAAGTAGAGTCTTTCAGAGGCCCTCTGTGGTAGGCTCCTGTACTGTTACTTGTTTTCTCCTACTTCCAATATCTATCCCATTTGTCTTTGTAAGTGAGGATTGATTATCTTACCCAGGGTTCTCTTTCTTGTTTATCTTCTTTAGGTGTACAGATTTTTAGCATGTTTATCCTATCTTATAGGTCTAGTACCCACTTATAAATGAGTATATACTGTGTGTGTCTTTCTGTTCCTGGAATACCTCACTCAGGATGATCTTTTCTGGATACCACCATTTGCCTGCAAAATTCATGATTTCCTTGTTTTTAATTGTTGAATAATATTCCATTGTGTAAAAGCACCACAATTACTGTGTCCGTTCCTCCATTGATGGATATCTAGGTGTAATACTCTCACTATATAGAAAAGACATTGCTTCTGCCTTGACAGATATCAATTTTGTATTCAATTGAATTTATTTGCATATCACAATGAATATGCATAGGAGTATCCAAGTGACTTATTTTTCACATATCAAGACCAAATATCAGTAATAAATAAACATATAAGACAGTTTGAGTTTGGACTTTTTAAAAAATTAACACAATACATTTATACTTTGAGTTAGCAAAATATATTCCTATTCCAGTTAAAAATGGTGCTTAGAAAAAACCTGTTTTCAACTTCACAATATCTAGTTTAAAAAACCAGAAAGCACAATCCATTCAATTTATCTCTATATGTATTTCTTAATAGTATATACAAACCTGAATATTAAAAAACAAAATTTTCAGGCAAGTATCTGATTTTTAAGTCTCAAAATAGAAGCACACAACTTCAGGATCATCTGATTAATTTCTTACTGCCTTATTTTTAGGGAAATTCACTGTCAGATATTTGATGCAGAATACAACAAATTGTGTCACCATTATTTTAGGTTTTTTTTTTTTTTTTTTTTGTAAAACTGTAATAATCTAGCTCACTCTGTTATAAAACAAATATAGCTAAGAGTTCACTGTAGCTTCCTGCAAGGAAATGCATTGCCTTCAAACACTTGAAATAGACTAAATCCCTATCATGTGTTGTCAGAACCCTTGAAAAGGCAAAAATCACAATGGAATCAATTCTCTTTCTAGACTAAAACTAGACGAAAAGCAGAGATATCTTCATCTGCTCACATAGAGCTTGGTCCGTTGGTAATGGATACCTCTACATGCACGTTACCAGCCTACATTGGCTCTTCACTGCTCAGCTATTGTCTAAGAGCCAAGTACATTTTCAGGAGAGCTGTCAATGCTGCACCTTAGAGCTACTCTCTCACAGAAGACGCTTAATTGGGTCAAAACCATTCAGAGTCAAAAGAAAACTGAAGTCTTTTTCAATTTTCTAATGTCTTTCAAGTATATTCGATACTTTAAGATTATCTGTTCCTTTTTTTAAAACACCACATTTCATTTTATTTCAAGAATAAGACATCTAAGTTATAGACACAGAATAATGATCTCATCTTATAAGTACTTTGAAAACCCAGGGACACCCTGCCGATACCTTGAAAGCTCATTCTGCACGTACTAGAAAGTAAACATCTTTTTCAAAGCTTTGACTTTTACTTCCTTTCTTGCTCTGCTCTTTCATTATTCCCAGATGCTTTTTGCAGTAAATAAACTAAGCTTATGTTTATTAATGTGGAAACTTCTTTTTATTTTTTTATATATTTCTATGGGCTTTTCCAATAAATTTTACAGAAATTGCAACACGTAATTCTTATATCCAAACATAGTTTATCTGGCCATATTAAGAGACACCTAATATTTAAAGTTGGTATATACCAAGCGTGTCTTTTTGCTTCTGGGTTACCTCAATCAAGATGATTGTTTCTAGTTCCATCCATTTGCCTGAAAATTTCATGATTTCCTTGTTTCTAATTGCTGACTAGAATTCCATTGTGTAACTATACCACAAGTTCAGTATTCATTCCTTGGTTGAGGAACATCTATGTTGTTTCAAGATTCTGGCTATTATAAATAAAGCTGCTATAAACATAGTTGAGCAAATGTCCTTGTTGTATAGTTGAGCATCTTTCAGATATCAGCCCAGGAGTGGTATAGATAGATCTTCAGTTAGCATTATTCCTAATTTTCTGACTAAGTATTATATTGATTTCCAAAGTGTTGTATAAGTTTACATTTGCACCAGATATGGAGGGTGTTCCAATTTTTTCCACAACCTCTCCAGCGTGTATTGTCCCTTGAATTTTTTATCTTAGCCATTCTGATGTGTGTAAGGTGGAATCTCAAAGTCATTTTGATTTTCATTTCCCTGATGATTAAGAACTTGGAGCTTTTCTTTAAGTGTTTCTCTGCCATTCAATTTTCCTCTGTTGAGAATTCTGTTTGGCTCTGTACCCCATTTTTAATCGCATTAGTTGATTTGTTGGTGTTTAACTTCTTTAGTTCTTTATATACTCTGGATATTAGCCCTTTGTCAGATATAGGGTTGGTGAAGATCTTTCCCCGTGTGTAGGCTGTGGTTTTATACAGTGTCCTTTGCTTTACAGAAGATTTTCTATTTCATGAGGTCCCATTTCTTGATTGTTGATCTTAGAGTCTGTTAGTGTTCTGTTCAGGGAGTTGTCTCCTCTGCCAATGATTTCAAGGTATATACTTACATATAAGTGGATTTTAGCCATATAATATAGGATAAACGTACTAAAATCTATAGTTCTAAAGAATCTAAACAACAAGAAGGACCCTAGAAATGTTGCTTAATTCCCTTTCAAAAGTGCAAACAGGATAGACATCAAAAGTAGAAGTCTGGAAGCAGGACAGAAGCCTTGTACAGAGGGCCCCTGAAAGTTTCTACCCAACCTGGTATCAATGCAGATGATGAGACTCATAACAAAACTTTGGGCAGACTGCAGTGAAACTTACTGAAGGAAGGGAAGATAGAGAGACCTGGAGAAGACAGTAGCTGTACAAGGATACCAACAGCTCCAAAATATCTGGGCTCAGGGGGACCTGCAGAGACTAATGAATCAACCAAACACCATGCATGGAGAGGACCTACATCCCCTGCTCACATTTAGCCCATGAGCAGCTCTGTCTCCATGTGCGTTTCTTAGTAAGGGGAATAGGGACTGTCTCTGACATCAACTCAGTGACTGGCTCTTTGATCACCTCCTCCTGAATGGGGAGCAGCCTTACCATGCCACAGAGAAAGAGGATCCAGACAGTCCTGATGAGACCTGATAGGCTAGGGTCGAAGAGTAAAGGAGGAGGATCTTCCCTATCAGTGGACCAGGGGAGGGACATAGTGGGAGAAGAGGGAGGTAGGGCAAAACAGGGAGGAGATAAGGGAGGAAGCTAAAGTCAAGATACTAAGTGAATAAATTGAAATAATTATAATTAATAATAAATAGTGAATATTAATAATTATTAATAATTAATAGTAATTATGAAAAACAAAAACATTAAAAATACAAAACAAAAATATTTAAAGTTGATTCATATTGTAAACTAACATGTTTACTCATATCTTATTTGCTACCAAGAAAACAGTTTTCCTTTTTATTTTTTTGTTACAGGGTTTCTCTATGTAGCCTTGGTTATCCAGGGTTCACTTTGTAAACCCTGCTGGCCCCCAAACTGGCAGAGATCCTCCTGCCTCTGCATCCCAGAGTGCTGGGATTTCAGACTTGCTCTACCATGCCCCCCCCCAAAAAAAAACAATAAACAAAGAAAAAACACAAAACAAACAAAAAACACAAAACAAATGACAACAACAAAACCATTTAAAAAGGAAAAACTATCTAGAGACTTAGAAGTGAAATAATAGGATTTTGCATACTTGAAATATTGTCATTACTTCAACTAGACAGCAGCGAGCAGTACAAAGCTAGCCCTCAGCAACACATTATATCATCTTAGGTTTCAGTAATTACCAGCAAACAACAAACCAAGGAAATGTCTAATATCAGCTTTTCTCTCTTGCATAATGATTTATGTTTTTAATCTGTTTTTATTTATAGTTTATAGGAGGATAGTGAAAGAAGGGATTAAACATCAGAATTAAATTTTCAATTTTTCTTACAAAATTAGCACCAGCATGAGATAGATTTTTTTTAGTGAACTGATTACAAGAATTATTTTTTTTTCTAACATAATTATAAAACTCCTGTTTTTCTTCTTTTTTTGTTTTTGTTTCTTTGTTTGTTTGTTTGTTTGTTTTGTTTGTTTGAGTTGCTAGGCCCAAGTTTTGCCAATAGAATTTCTATCCATTAATTGAATAAATGAAGAGTTTTTCTAATAAGATCATTTATTTTATGAACTTGGATCTTTTTCACTTCTACAGATACCAGTTCACAATTTTACTTTACTGGAACTTTTAAGTTTACTTTACTGTGAAATATGTCCTTTTAAAAGTTTTAAAAGCTCTGAAAATTATAAGTATCTACTTCCCCATGACTGTAATTTCTTTGGAGTATTGGCTACTATTTTCTAGATTAGTTGAGATGGAGTACTTCAACATTCACTTAGTGTTATTTTAGTTCTTATTTCTCATAAACACTTCAAACACGTAAGATGAATCAACCTTATCGTTTGAAATAAAAATTGTAGTTGACCTATAAATACTGTCTGTATATGAAGCTCAGTTGACTGGAGTATTGATGATTCTTTTACTTGGGGTTACTTTATTCTTTTCCATTTATTTTATCTCACTTTATCTTAGTCTGAACTTGATTTTGCACATTCTTAGAAAGTCAGTTATTCAGGGAATAATACACCTCACATTCCTGGACTTGAATTAGACATAATAAAACATACATGAATAACACGTGCAGACAGGAGGAAAGCAGATTTTAGTTTGTCCATGCACCAGAATTTATTTCAAACTCAAGTTATATTATTTACTCTTAGAGTTGTACTCTTTTAGCTCAAGATTAAGCAATAAGTACGACATTCATTTTCACCATTTGTTTGACTAGGTTTAGAATCAACATGTAAATGCATCTCTCATCATGTCTTCATGCTGCTTCAGCAAAGTTCAAGTGAGCAAGGAAGACCATGTGACTGATAATATTCCATGAAATGAGGCCTAGGACTAAATAAAGGGAAAAGAGGACATAAGAACCAGGGTTCACCTCTTATTTTCTCACTATGAATAGAATGTAATCTGCCACTCTATATTTCCGTATATTAATTAGAATTTATTCACTTTGTATCCCAGCTGTAGACCCCTCTCTCAAACTCTCCCATTCCCACCCTCCCTCCCTTTTCTCCTCCCATGACTCTCCCCAAGTCCATTGATAGGGGTGGTCCTCCTCCACTTCCATCTGCTCCTAGCTACCAGGTCTCATCAGGACTGGCTGCATTGTCTTCCTCTGTGGACTGGTAAGGCTGCTCCTCCCATCAGGGGGAGGTGATGAAAGAGCCAGCCACCGAGTTCATGTCAAAGACAGTCCCTGTTCCTCTTACTAGAGAACCTACTTGGACACTGAGTTGCCATTGGCTACATCTTATGCAGGGATTCTAGGCTATCTCCATACTCGGCACTTGGTTGGAGTATCAGTCTCAGAAAAGACCCCAGACAGATTTTTTGGTTCTGTTGCTCTCATTGTGAAGCTCCTGTCCCCTCAAGGTCTTTCTAACTCCCCCTATTTTCATAAGATTCCCTGCACTCTGCCCAAATCTTGGCTATGAGTTTCAACATCTGCTTTGATACACTGCTCGGTAGAGTCTTTCAGAGGTTTTCTGTGGGAATCTCCTTTCTTGTTCCCTGTTTTCTTCCTCTACTGATGTCCAGTTTGACTTTCTGAATGAGGACTAATCATCTTACCCAGGGTCCTCCTTCTTATTTAGCTTTTCTGTAGATGTTCAGATTTTAGTAGATTTATTCTGTTATATGTCTAACGTCCACTTATAAGTAAGTATATACTGTGTGTATCTTTCTGCTTCCAGTTTACCTTACTCAGGATGATCTTTTCTAGTTCCCATCATTTCCCTGCAATTTTCACGATTTCCTTGTTTTTAATTTCTGAGTAGTATTCCATTGTATAAATATACTGAAATTTCTGTATCCATTCCTCCACTGAGGGACATCTGGGTTGTTTCTAGATTCTGGCTATTGTGAATAAAATTACTACCAACATGGTTGAGCAAAAATCTTTATTGTATAGTTAAGCATGTTTTGGATATATGCCTAGGAGTGCTATAGCTGGATATTGAGGAAACACTATTCCTCAAACATGACACTTTAAAGATCATTTATATTTTGAAAGTATGAACCTCCTCGTCAGCCTGAGGGGCACAGAAGTTGGATGAACTTTCAGCCTAAGTATGATCTCTGGAATACATAGGTGGGAAGAGAGAAAAGGTTGTCTTTTGACTTCCATATGCATGCTATTTCATATATACCCTTATACATATTTTGCAAATATATGCAATAATAAGAATGAAATTATTTTTCTACATGTAGATATCCAGTTAGACCAACACCATTTGTTGAAGCTACTATCTTTTTTTTTTTTCCATTTTATGTTTTGGAATCTTTATCAAAGATCAGGTGTCCATAAAAGTGTGAGTTTATTTCTGAGTCTTCTGTTCTGTTCCATTGATCCACCATTCTGTTTCTATGTCAGTAGCATGCAGTTTTTATTACTGTTACTCTATAGTACAGCTTAAGATCATGGATGGAAATACTTCCAGAAGATATTTATTGTATAGGATTGTTTTAGCAAATCTCGGTTTCTTGTTATTCCATATGAAGTTGAGAATTTTTCTTTCAAGGTCTGTAAAGAGTTGTGTGGGTAATTTGGTGGGAATTGCATTGAATCTGTAGATTGCTTTTGGAAAAATGACCATTTTTACTATGTTAATCCTGCCAAGTCATGAGCATGGGAGATATTTCCATCTTCTGATATCTTCTTCTAATTCTTTCTTCAGAGACTTGAAATTTTTTTCATACAAGTCTTTGAATTGCTTAGTTAGGGTTACACCAAGGTACTTTATGTCATTTGTGGCTATTGTGAAGGGTGTTGTTTCCCTAATTTCTTTCTCAGCCCTTTTGTCTTTTGTATACAGGAGGGCTACTGATTTTTTTGAGTTAATTTTGTATCCAGCCACTTTGCTGAAGGTGTTTATCAGCTGTAGGTGTTCCCTGGTAGAGTTTTTGGGGTCACCCAGGTATACTATCATATCATCTGCAAAGAGTGATGATTTGACTTCTTCCTTTTCAATTTGTATCCCCTTGATATCCTTCAACTGTCAACGGCTCTAGCATGGACTTCCAGAACTATGTTGAATAGATATGGAGGGAGTGGGCAGCCTTGTCTTGTCCCTGATTTCAGTGGGACTGCTTTAAGTTTCTCTCTGTTTAGTTTGATGTTGGCTATAGGTTTGCAGTATATTGCCTTTACAATGTTTAGATATGTGCCTTTTATACCTGATTTCTCCAGAACTTTAAATATGAAGGGGTGGTGATTTTATCAACAAATGGTGCTGGTCTAATGGGATATCTACATGTAGAAAATGCAAATAGATCTGTACTTATCACTCTGCACAAAACTGAAGTTTAAGTGGATCAAAAACCTCAACATATAACCAAACACATTAAATTGGTAAGAAGAAAAAGTGGGGAAGACCCTAGAACTCAGGAGACAACTTCCTGAACAGAACACCAACAGTGCAGGCTCTAAGAGCAACAATCAATAAATGGGACGTCATGAAACTGAAAAGCTTCTGTAAAGCAAAAGACACAGTCATCAAAACAAAAAGACTGCCTACACTTAAAAGAAATGCTCAACCTCATTAGCCATCAGGGAAATGCAAATCAAAACAACCCTGAGATATCACCTTACACCCATCAGAATGGCCAAGATGAAAAACTCAAGTGACAACACATGCTGGAGAGGTTGTGGAGAAAAGGGAACCCTCCTCCACTGCTGGTGGGAATATAAACTTGTACAATCACTCTGGAAATCAATCTGGCACTTTCTCAGAAAACTAGGAATAGCGCTTCCTCAAGATCCATCTATACCACTCCTAGGCATATATCCAAAAGAGGCTCAAGTACACAATAAGGACATTTGCTCAACCATGTTTGTAGCAGCTTTATTTGTAATAGCCAGAAGCTGGAAACAACCCAGATGCCCCTCACCTGAAGAATGGATACAGAAATTGTAGTACATCTACACAATGGAATATTACTTAGCAATGAAAAACAAGGAAATCATGAAATTTGCAGGTAAATGGTGGGACCTGGAAAGGATCATACTGAGTGAGCTGTCCCAGAAACAGAAAGACACACATGGTATATACTCACTCATATAGACATATAATATAGGATGAGCCTACTAAAATCTGTACATCTAAAGAAACTAATCAAGAAGTAGGACTCTGACTAAAATGCTCAGTACCCATCCCAAAAGGCAAAGAGGATGGACATCAGAAGAAGAAGAAAACAGGAAACAAGTTAGGAACCTGCCACAGAAGGCCTCTGAAAGGCTCTGCTCTGAAGACTATCAAAGCAGATGCTGAAACTTATGGCCAACTATTTGGCAGAGTGCATGGATTCTTATTTAATAAGTGGGAAATAGTAAGATCATGTGAGGACAGGGACTCCACAAAACGAGCAACAGTACCAGAAAATTTGAACACAGGGGTCTTTCTGTACTCCAACCAAGTATCATGCATGGAGATAACCTAGAAGCCCTGCACAGATGTAGCCCCTGGCAGTTTAGTGTCCAAGTGGGTTCCATAGTAATGGGAAGAGAGACTGCCTCTGACATACCTGTTCTTTTTTTATTTTTATTTTATTTTTTTTAATTTTTTATTAATTACACTTTATTCATTTTGTATCCCCCCATAAGCCCCTCCCTCCTCCCCTCCCGATCCCACCCTCCCTCCCCTTTCTGCATGCATGCCACTCCCCAAGTCCACTGATAGGGGAGGTTCTCCTCTTCTTTCTGATCTTAGTCTATCAGTTCTCATCAAAAGTGGCTGCATTGTCCTCTACTGTGGCCTGGTAGGGCTGCTCCCCCCTCAGGGGGAGGTGATCAAAGAGCAGGCCAATCAGATTATGTCAGAGGCAGTCCCTCTTCCCATTACAATGTAACCCACTTGGACACTGACCTGCCATGGGCTACACCTGTGCAGGGGTTCCAGGTCATCTCCACAAATAGTCCTTGGTTGGAGTATGAGTCTCTGGGAAGTTCCCTGTGTTCAAATTTTCTTGTTCTGTTGCTCTCCTTGTGGAGTTCCCGTCCCCTCCAGTTCTTACTATTTCCCACTTCTTACATAAAATTCCATTCATTCTGCCCATCAGTTGGCCATCAGGCTCAGCATCTGCTTTGACAGTCTATACTGCAGAAGCTTTCAGAGACCCTCTGTGGCAGGTTTCAAGGTTGTTTCCTGTTTTTTTCTGGCTTTCAGAGGCCCTTTGTAGGCCCTTTTCTTTTTCTTCTGATGTCCATCCTCCCTGCCTCTCAGGATGGGGACCGAACATTCCAGTTAGGGTCCTCTTTTTTGTCCAGTCTGTTTAGATGTACAGATTTCAGTGGGTTCACTCCATATTGCATGTTTATATGAGTGAGTATATTCCATGGTGTCTTTCTGCCTCTGGACAACTCACTCAGGATGATCCTTTCCAGGTCCCACCATTTACCTGCAAATTTCATGATTTCCTTATTTTTCATTGCTGAGTAATACTCCATTGTGACATACCTGTTCTTTGATCACCTCCCCCTGAGGGGGGAGCAGCCTCACCAGGCCACAGAGGATGACAATGCAGCCACTCCTGATGAGATTCGATAGACTAAGATCAGAAGGAAGGAGAGGGGGATCTCCCCTATCAGTGGACTTGGGAGGGGCATGTGTGAAGAAGGGAGAGGGAAGGTTGGATTAGGAGGGGAAGAAGGAGGGGATTATGGGGGGATACAAAGTGAATACAGTGTAACTAATAAAAGTTAAAAAATGAAATTATTTGAAGTATAAAGTTGTACACTTTTTTATAATTGATGATGTATTAGTTCTTAAGATAAATAAGACTGAACTATTAAGAACTTTCCTTTAACTAGATCAGAGTATCAAACTCTCCAGTATCCTATTACCACACATAGAGTACCATTAGTATAAAAATATATTGTTTTTTCTTTAATCCTATAAACTTGAAAACCTCAAAGATGTGATACAGATAGTATTTTAAGGCACAGTCAAACAATAATCATCCTTACTTCTCAATTTTCTCCCTTAAAAAGCATTCAAAAATGAAAGAAAAAATCTCTAGCTCAAATAATTGAGTATAAATACCTGTGGTTTATATCTTGCTTTTGTATATTTATCTGTTTGAGTTTTTAGTTCATTTCCTTAAGACACATGAGCCAAAACCACAAAGCCTAATTTATTAAAAATATCATTTGTGTCTTGTAAACCCTATTCACTTTTAAATATTGCAGCTTTGCATAATCAATGCTCAGCTCAAGATGAAATATGGATGGAACGCCTCATAATACAACAGCTTTTTATACGTTTAAAAATCAATAAAGCTTTATTCAGCCAAATTGCATAATCTCTCTTGTTCTTCTTAGTCAAGTACAAGAATCACAAATCACAAGGAAGTTAGTCATCTTGGATTTTGAAAAAGGGAAAACTATAAAAAGAAAAAAATTCTGTTTATAGAATTAAACATGAAGTTCATTTTTTTATTCTATAAGTTTTAGAAATGAGCAGGGGCTTTCTCTGGCATGAACTCAGTGACAGGTTCTCTGAGCACCTCCCACTGGGGGTACAGCCTTGCCAGGCTACAGAGGAAGACAAGGAAACAGTCCTGATGAGACTTGATAGACTAGGGTCATATAGAAGAGGAGGAGGCCCTCTCCTTCTATATGGTGGACTAGGGGATGGGCATATGGGGAGAAGAGAGAGGGAGAGTGAGATCGGGAGAAGACAAAGAAGGGGGCCACAGCAGGGATACAAACTGAATAAACTGTAATAAATGATAATAAAAAATAATATATATAAAGTTTAAAATAATACTGATATTTTATTTAAATACCATATTTAACAACACAATGTTTTATAAGTGAAGAATAATTTGAATTCAACAATAAAAATAAAATATTTCTATAAATAATAACTTTGTATATAAAATAAATAATTATATATAAAGACATAAATACTTTAAATTGAAATCATATTGAAATATGCATATACACTTACATATTTTATGTCTTGATATTTGTGCATTGCTTCCATTCTAAGATTTATTTCTGTGTACTTGAAATAATATCTTGTTTATATGTGGGCTCCTCTCAAACAAGTGGCAATAAAATTTTTATAGCACCTCATACTGACACATTTTATTTATCTCTTGGTTTCTTTCCATATTTCTTTTGAAACCAAATAAATCAACACAGAAACAATGAGGTCATTGATAGAACTCCTAAGGACAAATTTAATTCAGTATATTCAACTAGAAAACTATCAAAGTTCTTAGGAGAAGAAGCGATAGGCAGGAGTGTCTTTTGATAGAGGATTACCTACTACTTAATATCTTAGTCATGAAATATTTCTCACTCTTGGGGTTTAAAGAACATATTTCTAACACTGCATTCATTCCTACTATAGCAATAATGATAACAAATGGGTTATCTTACATTAAGATCTCTGGGGAGCACGACCAAGTTATGATACACCCCATCCTCCTTACTTATTGATATTTTAGCAGTTGTTTCACTTTGGTATTCTCATGACCTAAGAGGATATTAAGTTATAGGTCAAACTTCCTTCAAGCAACTTGGATTAATTTCTTTACTTTATTCATCAACACCTATAACTGTCCTCATTCCCAGATTTCTCTTGTCCATCAGTTGGAAGTGTTGTAACCAGCTTCCATACTCTAGGCGACTTAAACAGAAATCATGCATTTCTAAGAGATTTGGACACTAACGGTCTAAGAATAGGAAGGATATAGATTGATTGTCTGGGTAGGGTAAACATTCTGAATCACAGATAACTGTCTTCTGTTGTATTGTTAACTGGCAGGAAGAGAGTGATGAGCAATGTACTCTGAACATTTTCCTATGGGGGCATTTCTGCTCACATTTTGATGCTTTAACCCTCATAACCTGTTTACATTTAGTGGTCCCACTTCCTACTGTCACATCTAGGTAAAGATTTGACATTTGAGTGTAGGGTAACACAGCAGAATTCATCTCATAGAGTTAGTTTACAATCATTCTAGAAAATATTCTTTCACAGAGAAACTCTCTTCTTAGTTTAAATTTTTTATTATTTATTTTGTGAATGAGAGAATTCATGCATACATGTGCGCATGAATGAGTGGATGAATGAATGAGTAAATTAATTTGGTCATTCATGATATGGAACACATGTGAAATCATAGAATATCTGTTGAAAATTGACTCCTTCCCTTTACCATGGAATTTGAGGACAGCACTTAGATCACAAGGTTTGTACAACACAGATAACCCTCAACAGAGGAATGGAGACAGAGCTTGTGGAACACTACTCAGCAATCAAAAACAAGGAAACCATGAAATTTGCAGGCAAATTGTGAGATCTAGAAAAGATCATTCTGAGTGAGCTATCCCAGAAGGAGAAAGACACATATGATATATACTCACTCATATGGTCCTATAAGATATAATAAACATAATGAAATCTATACACCTTAGGAGGATTAAACAGGAAAAAGGACCTGAGGTTAGATGATCAATCCTCACTTAGAAAGACAAATGGGATGTGCATTGGACATTGGAGAAAACAAGTAACAGGACAGGAGCCTACCACAGAGGGCCTCTGAAAGACTCTACCTAGCAGTGTATCAAAGTAGATACTAAGACTCATAACCAAACCTTTGGCAAAATGGGAGTTAGTATGACGTGGAAAGGATAGGAGATCCACAAGGACCAAATATATCTGGGCACAGGGTCTTTTCTGAGACTGACACTCCACCAAGGACCATATATGGCCATATATGGCCCTGCCAGTTTTTTTTTATAATGAATAATATAAACTTCAATCTTTTTATAGTGTTTAAGAATTTTGTCTCATGCCTCTCTATCTTCAGGAGTTTTTTTCTTAGTTAGATTTACAGCTTTTTTGCTTCTTCTTTTTTTTTTTCAATGTAGTAGTAAGTGGTTTCTCTTATATAATAAATGCACAGGCTCTTGTTTATCTTAAATACCAGATCCTGAATAGAAACAATACACCATCTATGTGTATTAAGGCAAATTGTTAATTTTCATGGATGCAAAGACAGGATGAGAAATTCTCAAACTCTAGATGTGTTTAGTGATGTTAAAAGAAAAGCATTCATTGTTGCAAGTTTCCATACTATTTTTCCAACAACTAATGTAACTTACTGCTACTTACATTATATTGTATCTCAGACTTTCAGAAATTACATGTTTTTAAAATTAGAGATATTTTAACAAATTCTATATATTTGAAATACCACAGCAGATATTTTGTTACACTAAGAAAATAAAACTGAAAATTAAGGACAAAAAAAAAAAAAAAAGAATAGAACTAGACTACTTCCATACGTTTGATAAATCAAAAGCACTCTTATCAACAATACACTATGAAATAAGCAAATTTTAAGATACATTGATACCTGATAAAACAGGGCCAGACGAAAGGGGAGGAGGTCCTCCCCAATTCGTGGACTTGGAAAGGGGCAGGGAGAAGCTGAGGGAGGGAGTGTGGGATTGGGAGGGAATAAGGGAGCAGGATACAGCTGGGATACAGAGTTAATAAAATGTAACTAATAATAACAAACAATAAAAAAAAAGAAAATATGTGGAAATACATCCGTTTTTACCTTTAAATTTAGTTGTAAAAAGATGAAATACCAAAATAAAGGGTTCCTGGATACATTGAGAGAACACACACACACACAACTGAAGCATGAAGGTTAACCATGTTCTAAAAGCCTACTGTGGCTTTACACTGAAGACTATCCTTCCAATTTGCTTTTCTCAACTAGAAGAGAATTGTGGAAAAGAATAATGAGCAAACACACACACACACACACACACACACACACACACACACACACACGACAGAGACAAAGGAGTGGAGGAGAGGGGAACTTCTGTGTTTCTGAACCTTCATTTTTGATTATTCAGTTTAGTGGTTTACTTTTGTTTTGGGATGCTTGAAGGGACAAACATTATTTTGCTGGTATTGTTGTTATTTTCATAATTTAGAGAAAGACCTGTAGGTATTCTTTACAACAGTATCTCTGCAGTATTCCTGCCTCTTTCTGAACTTGCTTAAAACATATTCAATATATGAAGCATTGAGGTAAAACCAGTTAGCACTGACAACATACAGTAAAGCTAATGAGGCCTGTCTACGGAGTTCCAGATGCCCCAGACAAAATGCTGAAACAAAAACAAAAGGTGCCTTAAATCTTGACCATTGCACTACTCAGGATTAAAACCAAAAGCAAGCTAAAAAGACTCTCAGTAACAAAACTAAGCTCCTAAAAGGATAACTAAATATTATGTCTAAAGGCTAAAGCTGGAGATTTAACGCTTATATGAGAGATTCTTAGATATATTTCTTAAGCAAATAATTTTTGACATTCAGAAAAAAACATGGAAAGCAGAATATATATATATATATATTTGTATATTATCTACATGCTTCATACTTCTACATAGTTCATACTACATAGTACACACTATACAGTACATTACATGTTATATTACATATTACACGTTACACTATACATGCTCATGCCAATATTACATATAATATACATGTCATTATTATATTAAATAATGAAATGTGAAATATCTCAGTACAGGCAAGACAAGTGATTAGAATGTGTTTCTACTGAAAGACGTGCAAATTAAAGGAACAGAAAGAAAAATAAAAACTTTCATCACCATTTAGAAAAGTCAAATGTTTCCATAGCTTTCACTATATCTTCTTGTGCATAAAAAATTAGACCATAGGGGTGATGATTTCATGCAGACACCATTTCAACTTCTCTTCTGTGAGCTGTGAGAATATTGTCCTAGGCAACAGAGCCTGAGGTCAGTCTTCTGAGAGTGACCTCCTATCAGCATAAGCCTGGATTTTTTTAAATATTTTTATTAGTATTAATTACACGTTATTCATTTTGTACCCCCCATAAGCCCCTCCCTCCTCCCCTCGCGATCCCACCCTTACTCCCCTTTCTGCATGCATGCCCCTCCCCAAGTCCACTTAAGGGAGGTCTTCCTCTCTTTCTTTCTGATCTTAGACTATCAGTTCTCATCAGCAGTGGTTGCATTGTCATCTTCTGTGGTCTGGTAAGGCTGCTCCCCCCTCAGGAGGAGGTGATCAAAGAGCAGGCCAATCAGATTATGTCAGAGGCAGTCCTCTTCCCATTACTATATGTAACCCACTTGGACACTGAACTGCCATGGGCTACATCTGTGCAGGGGTTCTAGGTTATCTCCATGAATAGATCTTGGTTGGAATATGAGTCTCTGGGAAGTTCCCTGTGTTCAAATTTTCTTGTTCTGTTGGTCTCCTTGTGGAGTTACTGTCCTCTCCAGCTCTTGCTATTTCCCACTTCTTACATAAAATTCCATTCACTCTGCCCACCAGGTGGCCATCAGGCTCAGCATCTGCTTTGATAGTCTGCAGGGCAAAGGCTTTCAGAGGCTCTCTGTGGCAGGTTCCGAGGTTGTTTCCTATTTTCTTTTTCTTCTGATGTCCATCCTCTTTGCCTTTCAGGATGGGGATTGAGCATTTTAGTTAGGGTCCTCTCTTTTGCTTAGTTTGTTTAGATGTACCAATTTTAGTCGGTTTATCCTATGTTGTATGTTTATATGAGTGAGTATATACCGTGTGTGTCTTTTTGCTTCTGGGACAACTCACTCAGGATGATCCTTTCCAGGTCTCACCATTTACCTGCAAATTTCATGATTTCCTTATTTTTCATTGCTGAGTAATACTCCATTGTATAGATGTACCACAATTTCTGCATCCATTCTTCAGTTGAGGACAATCTGGGCTGTTTCCAGCTTTTGGCTATTACAAATAAAGCTGCTACAAACATGGTTGAGCAAATGTCCTTTTTGTGTACTTGAGCCTCTTTTGGACATATGCCTAGGAGTGGTATAGCTGGATCTTGAGGAAGCGCTATTCCTAGTTGTCAGAGAAAGCGCCAGATTGATTTCCAGAGTGGTTGTACAAGTTTACATTCCCACCAGCAGTGGAGAAGGGTTTCCTTTTCTCCACAACCTCTCCAGCATGGGTTGTCACTTGAGTTTTTGATCTTAGCTATTCTGATGGGTGTAAGGTGAAATCTCAGGGTTGTTTTGATTTGCATTTCCCTGATGGCTAATGAGGTTGAGCATTTCTTTAAATGCTTCTCTGCCATTTGATATTCCTCTACAAAGAGTTCTCTGTTTAGCTCTGTTCCCCATTTTTTAAGTGGATTATTTGGTTTGCTGCTTTTCAGCTTGTTTAGTTCTTTATATATACTGGATATGAGTCCTCTGTCAGATAGAGTTGGTGAAGATTCTTTCCCAATCTGTGGCAGTTGCTTTGTTTTGATGACAATGTCCTTTGCTTTACAGAAGCTTTTCAGTTTCATGAGGTCCCATTTATTGATTGTTGCTCTTAGAGCCTGTGCTGTTGGTGTTCTGTTCAGGAAGTTTTCTCCTGTACCAATGAGTTCTAGGGTATTTCCCACTAACACCCTTCACAATAGTCACAAATGACATAAAGTACCTTGGTGTAACCCTAACCAAGCAAGTCAAAGACTTGTATGAAAAAAATTTCAAGTCTCTGAAGAAAGAATTAGAGGAAGATATGAGAAGATGGAAAGATCTCCCATGCTCATGGCTTGGCAGGATTAACATAGTAAAAATGGCCATCTTACCAAAAGCAATCTACAGATTTAATGCAACTCCCATCAAATTGACAACACAATTCTTTACAGACCTTGAAAGAAAAATTCTCAACTTCGTGTGGAATAAGAAGAAACCCAGAATTGCTAAAACAATCCTCTACAATAAAAGATCTTCTGGAGGTATCTCCATCCCTGATCTCAAGCTGTACTATAGAGCAACAGTTATAAAAACTGCATGGTACTAGCATAGAAACAGAATGGTGGATCAGTGGAACTGAACAGAAGACCCAGAAATAAACCCACACACTTATGGACACCTGATTTTTGACAAAGAAGCCAAACCCATACAATGGAAAAAAGATAGCATCTTCAACAAATGGTGCTTGTCCAACTTGATGTCTACATGTAGAAAAATGAAAATAGATCATACTTATCACCCTGCACAAAACTGAAGTCCAAGTGGATCAAAGCCTGGATTTTTTAGGAAACTCCACAGGACCCCCTCACCCAACAACTCAACCATTGCAACCCAGTCCCGACACAGGAAGCCATGCGTGCTTACAAATTATGACCACTTCCTACTTAGTGTGGTGCCCTCCCTTACTAAGAGTCCACAAAGGATCACTCTCTCAAAGGTTTCAGCAAGTTGCCACTGTTGGTTTCCACATGCCACCCCCCTCCGTACCCTCTATTTCCAACTGTCTTTTCCTGAAATCTGTCTCTCTCCATATCCCAACATGATCCCTCCGGTTTCTGCCCCACCACCCACAGTGTACCCTCGAAGTCTATTCTATTTCCCTCTCCCAGAGAAATCCATGCTTCAAAACCTGGACCTACCATCTCTCCTGCCTGCAATATGTGCCCAGACAATTGTGGTACAAAACTTGTGGGAGTGGCCCACCAATATTTGGTTTTAATTGAGGTGCAAATCACAACAGGGAGCCCATGCCCTACACTGCCTGGATGGTCAGTAACAAGAGATTAGATAGCCCACAAACCTAAAATTAAAATAAATAAAAAGGCATTCCTAATGATGTTCTGTTCTCCCATACTCATAGATCAGTGCCTTGTCTGGTCCTCATCAGCCTTCTTTCAGCAGCAGATGGAAGCAGATGCAGAAATTCCCCAGCTAGACATTTTATGGAGAGTCTAAATTGAAGTATCCACAGGGTCCCTTTCCTCCAATCTCAGAGAACCCTGGTATGAGAGGGAGGAAAGATTGTAGGAGTCAGAGTGGATAGAGGACACCAAGAATACTTGGCCCCTGAATCAATTAAGCAGGGCTTTTATGGACCCACGGATACTGAGAGGAAAGCAAAATGTCTTTATGGTTCTGTACCAGGTCCTCTGCATGTATGCTGTGGCTGTTAGCTTCATGTTTCTGTGGGTCTCATAACTGTGGGAGCAGGTGTAATCTCTTTTTTCTTTTTTATTATTATCATTTATTACAATTTATTCAATATGCAACCTCACTGTGGTCCTCTCCCTCTCTTCCCAGTTTTTCTCTCCCTCCCTCATCTCCTCCTCTGCCCCTCCCTTAGTCCATTGATAGAGGAAGACTTCCTCCCCTTCTATCTGACCCTAGTCTACCAAGTCTCATCAGGACTGGATTGCATTGTCCTCTTCTGTGGCCTGGCAAGGCTGCACCCTCGGGGTAGGTGATCAGAGAGCCTGCCAGTGAGTTCATGCTAGAAACAGCCCCTGTTCCCCTTACTCAGAAATAAACCCACACACCCTATGGATGGATACTTGATTTTTTCATATATATATATATTTTAATTCTTTACTAATTACACTTTATTCACTTTGTATCCTCCCTGTGGTTTTCTCCCTCCTCCTGTCCCAATCCCTCCCTTCCTCCACCCTCTGCATGCATGCCCCTCCCCATGTCCACTGATAGTGGAGGTCTTCTTTTCCTTCCTTCTGATCCTAGTCAATTAGGTGTCATCAGGAATGGCTACATTGTCATCGTCATCTTCTGTGGCCTGGTAAGGCTGCTTCCCCCTCAGGGGGAGGTAATTAAAGAGCAGGGCAATTAGTCACAGACAGTCCCTGTTCCTATTACAATGGAACCCACTTGGAGACTGAACTCCCATGGGCTACATCTGTGCAGGGGTCTTAGGTTATCTCCATGCATAATCCTTGGTTGGATTATCAGTCTCAGGAAAGACCTCTCTGCTCAGATTTTTTGGTTCTGTTGCTTTCCTTCTGGAGTTCCTGTCCTCTCCAGATCTTATTGTTTCCCACTTCTTTCATAAGATTCCCTGCACTCTGCCCAAAGGTTGCCCATAAGTCTCAGCATTTGCATTGATAGTCTGCAGGGCAGAGCCTTTCAGAGGTCCTCTGTGTCAGGCTCCTGACTTGTTCCCTCTTTTTTCCTTCTTCTGATGTCCATCCTCATTGCCTTTCTGGGTAGGAATTGAGCATTTTAGCAATATTCCTCCCTTTTGATTATTTTCTTAAGGTGTACAGATTTTAGTAGGTTTATCCTATATTATATGTCTATATGAGTGAGTATATACTGTGTGCATCTTTCTGCTTCTGGGATTTTTGACAATGAAGTATCTCTGGCGTTTTAGTCTGCTCTTGAAATTCTTTTCTTCTCTTTGTGTTGCCTTGTGCAGCTTCCTGCATGAGGGATTTTGTATTGTCTCATTGTATTGGTTGCTGTCTCTTGGAGGTCTGCTGTTTTCTGAAGGAAAGAAGAGGGAGAGTGAATGTTTGGGAGAGAGTAGTGGGGATCTGGGAGGAGTGGGAAAAGTTGAAACTGGTCAGGAAGTATTGTATAAAAGAAGAATCTATTTTCAATTAAAAAAAAACAATAAAAAACAATGAGAAGTTGAGCAACAGCAACAAAACAAACAAAACCCTTGCACTTACACTGTCCTTCTGAAGAACTTTGGTCATTTCTCAGTGGGAAGAAAAATAATAATAAATAAAACAATGAAAAAGTAAATGTAAATACTTTTACTCAAGGAGAGTTACTGCAATCCAAGAGAACAAATGGGCAACACTTAATGTTATGTGTGAAAGAAGCAGCTACCTTACATGTGGTTCACTTTACAAATCATACTGCAGGCCCCAAAGATAAAAGAAGGAAATAAGGACAGTAGCTGTCAGATGGCTTCTGGGGATAGCAAGGTCCATTTTGGAGGTGATATAAGTATTTAATATTGTTCTCTGTGGTACATACTTAGGCATAGAAGAACATCATTAAATCATGTAGTTTTAAAGGGTGATTTTCAATTATACCTTGATATATCTGACATAATGAAGTTGATAAAAGCTAGGTTATTGTAAGCATGTAAATATAAATAAAGGTATATCCTTATATCACTTTATTTTAAATTTTTATTACATTTTATTGATGAGATTACACGCCACAGTATAGGTGTGGAAGTAAGTCAAGGGTGATTATCTCTTTCTATTGTGTTGGGTCCTGAGATTTGAACTCAAGTTTTCAACTTTGGCAGTGTGTGCCTTGATATACTGAGGCATCTTTCTGGACCCATGTGAGTTTACTTAATATTCTTTTTTAAATGTGATTCTAAACCTTCAAAAACATTGAAATATAAAAATATCCCTTTCAGGACTCAATAGAGACTTAGTCAGTAAAGTGATTACTCTACAAGGATGAAGACTTCAGTTAGGGCCCCGAAACTATATAAATCAGATCATGCAGCCATGCTTTTAATCCCACTGCCAGGAGGTCAGAACCTAGTTGGTATCTCCATGCCAGTAAGAGATCTTGTCTCTAAAACAAAAATGGTAGATACAGTCTGTAAAGAGTAAGATCAGGGTTGTGCTTTTGACTCTGTGCACATATACAAATACCCACAGATGTATACATACAAATGGACATGTACACACATACAAATATACACTTACCTCTCCAACCCTCCCCATACAAGCACCAGTATCGATCTTAGACAAGCGAAGGAATGAAAGTACAATAACATTTAGAAGAAAAGACATAGTATTAAAATGTAAGTATAAGATTAAAAATTAGAGTTAATGATCTATTAAGACATTGCATATCACACTCCTCATTGCTTTCTGCTGTTTTATTAAGACATTTTGACTAAAAGCAACCCAGAAAAGAGGGTATAATCAGCTTACACTTTCATGTCACAGTCTGTCAAGAGGAAAGTCAGGGAAGGGACACAACACATGGATCTGAACACAGGAAATGGAATAAACTTTAGAGGAAAGCAGTTTATTGGCTTGCTCCCCAGCTCATGTCCAGCCCCCAGGCTTATATCTACCACAACTACTTTCCCAAGGGTGGCAATACTCACAGTGGTCTGGGCTATAACATATCAAACATTAATCCAGATAACATCCCACAGATATGCCCATAGTTCAGTTTAATAGATATATTTTTTCAGTTAAGATTCCTTCTTCCCAGATGAGCTTAGCTTCTATCAACTTCCTATAAAACTAACCAGAGGAATCAGGAGGAAAGGAAAGAAATAACACTAACATGAACAATAAGCCAAGAAGGACACATAACAAAGGATAGACAGGTAGAAGACCTTATTCTCAAACTATTGAATCTAGAAATGTCTGGTGAGCTTTATTAAAAATAGAAGGGATTAAAAACAGATCCTCCCCTATCAGTGGACTTGGGGAGTGGCATACATGCAGAAAGGGGAGGGAGGGTGGGATTGGCAGGGGAGGAGGGAGGGGCTTTAGGGGGGGATACAAAATGAATAAAGTGTAATTAATAAAAAATTAAAAAAAATAGATAATCTGACTACAACACATGAAATCTCTCCAATACTAGTTACTAAACACTTTTCAAGCATAATATGAACTCACTCTCAATTTGGTATTGACTTATGTACTATAATAAACTCATCAGTATTAAATGCTTTGGTAACTTCACGGTCATGAAAATACAACCACAGTCAACTGATAGGAAACTTGCTCAATCAAAAGATTCTCCTAATGCCCCAAGTGAATTGCTCCCTTCTTATATTTCGTCCTAAAATTTTTGATTTGTTGTCAACTGCCTTTTCATTCTAATTCTTATGTACAGAACCACACAGAAGTATCCATTTGATTTCCCTTTGTTTCAAGGTAATGATTTTTAAATAATTCTAACATTTGTACATATTAATAATTAATATTTTCTGGTAAAAGTTTTTCATCAGAAGGATGGCCTTGGAGGTTCCTTAGTGATGTGAAGTCCATATTTATTGTGTTTGTGACAAAGAATTCAATGAGACACATAGTAAAATGGCAGTTTTATTAAATTAAAACAAAATATACTCCAGAAATGTAGTAAAGATTCCAGAAATCTAGGTCTCAATAGCTTCTGTTTTTTTTTTTTTTTGTTGTTGTTGTTGTTTGTTTTGTTTTTTTATTATTTCCAGTACAAAAGGAAAAAGTAGAGATTCCTGAAGGACTGGACATTCATTGATAAGTGTCTGGCATATTTTTTTTTTCATTTCTAGAAATCAGAATTATGTAACCCTATTATCCTATTTCACATAGATTAAAATATATTGAACAATTGGGTTGGTTAGTTTGAATCTATTATGAAGACTATTGCTTTATTTATATCTTTGTGTATTTATATCTTTGTTGTATTCTTGTATGGTCTGACTATTCCTTGCACTAAAATTCTGGTGGAAAACAGTGTTAGAGTACATTATGTATTTGTTAAGTGAGCAAACACATTCCTAAAGTTGCATACTTTGGTAAAAAAGAAAGCGAAGATTTCTCAAAAAGCTAGAGAGCTGACAGACTTAGTCAATATCACTGCATTTCCTCGGGAGAGTCACTGAAAACCTCAGTTTAACCTTCACTTGTCAAATGTGGAAAATAATGAGTCTCTGCCTTGGAGGAGGATGGTGAGGATTTATAACATAATTCCACATACAAAAATTGTTCTGCACTTTTAGGAAAAGAAGTGCAAATTAAACATAGCAGATTATGTCATAGTTATATTTTCTTCTGTTTCAGTTGTTGTATGATTATCTCTTCTGTAGAAAAATTAACACATATATAAATACACACATATACACATACAAAGGCAAAGAAAAAAATAGTACCTCTAATATTTTATAATGCCACAGAATAATTTTAATGATTTTTAAAAATACACCCCAAATCTGTTAATAATTATACACTGTTATTGTTTTACATCTGAAACAATACTAAAAGCCTTTGGGAAAATATTTCAGCAATTCATAATCCCAGTTTTCTTACTGTAATCTACAGGTGTTATTATTTAGAGCAAACTGACTTCTGCAAAGTTCATGTTTTGCACATTAGTATGTAAACAAAACAATCCTTGGGAAACACATTAGTTAAGTGTGTGGAAGAACTGTATTTAATTGAATCTATAGATTTATCTGGCCAAAAGTGGAACTGTCAAAAAATAAGTTAGACATTAATTTAATTTTCTCTTAGCTACTATGATAAATTGGAATTTCATCTTAGCATCCAATAATCTTCTCCTTGCAGCTTGAAAGAAGAAAAGTTGGAAAAGAAATGGAAGAGAAAAGTACCCGAATTAGAAGTGATTTAGATCATAATATAGTTGGAGAATATCATAGCTTTAGCATACTAAAACTGTAATGGCTGAAATTTTACAAAACTAAGATACAACTTTGCATAAGTAGGAGTGGAGACAGATATAGCAAAACAGTAGCAGTTTAAAAATATACATGTGGATGCACAAAAATACCAAAATTTATGAGAACTTCAACAGATTGCACATTTCAGTATAAAGCAAAGTGAGTTACAGAATTGTATTCACTAAAGTGGAATCAACCAGGTAATTGTTGAAATTTGTGCTCAAGAAGTTTGTTTGTTCTATACTGTAGGAATTCAGCTCATAAGTTTTCTATGTAAGTTTTTCTGAATACTGTATTATGTTAGTATTACTTTTAAAGTAAAGGAGAAAAAAATCAATGTCCTGAGAAAACCTGTATTGTCAAGTTAATTTGTTTTAAAGTGAGACATTTGGTCTTAGTAGTTTTTAAGACTCTTCCAATGAAACCACATTTGATTATATATTCACAAAATACTAAATATAGAACAGATAAAATGTGATTTGATTTCCCTGACATTTTAAGGTCTTGTGAAATTTTACCAGTATTTAAAATATGTGGTTAAATGGTTTCAGCCTGTAAGGAAATCAAGCTTATAGGAAGTTATCTTGTTTGAATGCAAGCAAACATTAAGTTGTCTGCCTGGAAGAATACTCAAGTATTTGACCTGAAAATCTGCATTTTTAAGCTCTGCCACCTATTACTAAAGTTATAGGTTAGGGTCTGGGTCCTGAAAGCTCTAATATGTAAAGCTGAGCCATCTGTTCCTCAGTTAACATTTTATAGTCTGAAATGGAGAAATGATATTTAGCCAGTGTCATCAGAAGCAAAGAAAGGCAATGGTGTCCACTCACCTCAGCCACAGTCTCTATTCCTACTCCCACCATGAATCAGACATTTAAATACAGAGAAGGCAAGTGGTCTAGTCAGGTGTAACCAGTCTATCACTGGTCCATTATCGTCGATCCTGCAAAGAGGGGAAACAAATCCTGTTTCTTAGGAAGCTACTTGATAGTCAAATACAAAGTCATGTGTTTATTTTATTATCATTTTGCCAAAGGTATTACATTGTTGTACAGTATGTAAAATTTGCCTTGATTTGAATTTATTATTGGCCAACTCATAAATAAGTTCTACTAGTGAAAATTATTTGCACCAAGAAAGAAAAGTTATCTACAAAATGAAGGACAAAAAATAAGTAAAAGAACACCTTTTAATATTATCCCTATTACTAGAAGGGCAAACTTAAAAGCCAAATAATAATGATCAAAGAGAAAAAGTAGCCAGATTCATGGGGTTGGGTAGCCATTTTTTTATGCTCCCATGAATCATCTTTGGCTTTTTATGCTTAGATGGAGTCGTTTTACAGAATGAGAGGCTGCACGTGAGGTAAAAAATAAAGAGAAAGAAATTGGTTTTCTTCCTAAAGGTCAATTGAAAAATATGAAAATTTCCATTTTATGCCAACTGGATATAGATGGTGTCACTCCCTAGTCAGGTCTAGAGCCCTGTTAATGACCCTAGTGATAGAGTCTTCCCTAAGGGAGTGAGGTTTAAAGAGGGAAATGTCAATGCCCCATTCAGAGAGTACTAATTTGCTAGGAGATCTGATAGCCTTTTAAGTGTTCAGCCAGAGATGACCTGCTGTGCACACCATTAAAAGAGCAAGGGTGGGGAGTGGGGGGGGGGCACAACTCAATAAACAGCAAAAAGGAAGACTCAAAGATAAAATCAATAATAAAAACTGGAGACATGAGTAACCCACCAAACTGTATTTAGTTTAATTTTTTTTTTCAAGAACAATTGTGAATATTATTAAGACATTGCATTTCTGTGAAAGCTCTATTTGTCAAGCTTGTCTAATGGCTATTCTGGTTATATTCTCTTGACTGTAAGTTTCTGTTAATGCAAACATTTTCCTGGACTCAAACAAAAGAATAATGGGAGGCAATGGGGACTGTTTCCACTTTGAGTTCTCCTTCTACCAACCTGTGAATCTGCTGAAAGCAGGGAAGGTTGTTCTTATTTAAGATCATTTATTTAATCACATTGTGTTAATAGATAATCTCCAGACATGATGTGAGAAGAGATGCTAAGATTTTTGGGGGAAGATTTTAACTAGTGAAAATGTTGTTTCATTATTTGCAGTTGAGATGGAAGGAATTAGGAACCTGAGCTGTGACCAATCAGCAATTTGTAATCATCTCCAAAAATTTCATGATATTCAAGAACCACTAGTTGTGAAATAAAATTCTGAGTGTGTGGTTAGGAAATGCATAAAGTGGAGGTATCACCACCTGTGCTCTCTAGGACAGGTAGGGTAAGAGAATGTGAGAATACTAAGTATAAGACTATTACAGAAAAGGAATAGATAAAAAGTCAGGATATGGCAATCAAACTGCTGAGAAAACTAGAGCATTCTAATGGAAGAATATTTCTAAATGACAAAAATAAATAAGTTCAAGGACGATGGATAAATATAAATTAGTGTTTCTCAGTAGGGAGATTGTAACTGCCCAGTCTTTCCCCCTGGATATTTGTCACTATTTTGAGTCTGGATTTGTGGTTTATCACAATGCAGAGGTGATAATAGCATTGGGCAGAGAGCAGATGCCGCTAAGCACCATGCAATTCATGGGGGAGTCCCCCATGACGGAATCATCAAAAATGACTACAGCTCAAGGTTGAAGAACTTAGTGTGAAGAAGGTCAGTGTAAAGCAAGCTGCTCACATAGCTGTTTCTGAATGGTTAACCTGGAATAGTTCTATGATAACATAGGGTTGAATTCCCTTTGCAGTCTAAAACCCACCTAAGTGTATGTCCCACATGTTTCTAAGCGCACAACTGTTGGAAAAGGGAAAAAGTCAGACTACAGTTTTCTTAAATGACTTTTTCTTTGATACTGAGTAAAGTGTCTCAGTACATGTCTTGCAGCTACCTCACAGAAATAGAAATTTGTATATACTCTACCTTGTAAAATTTATTTATTTGTAGTGTTTGTTAGACCATAACAATGGGAGTGGGGGTGGGAGAGTCTCTGACTCTTTTGGATGCTTTTGAGACTTTCTTTCTGCTGCTGGGCTGCCTCACTCAGTCTTAATATAAGGGCTTATGACTACCTTTTTTTTTAATTTTATTTTTTTCTTATCAGTTACATTTTATTAACTCTGTATCCCAACCGTGTCCCGATCCCTCATTCCCTCCCAGTCCCTCCCTCCCTCCCTCATCCTCATCTCCACCGTGCCCCTTGCCAAGTCCACTGATGGGGGGACCTCCTCCCCATTCATCTGATCCTGTTTTATCAGGTATCTTCAGGACTGCCTTTTTTTGTTTGTTTGTTTCCATCTTTTAATGCTGAGTTGGTTGATATCACTGGGAGGCCTGCTCTTTTCCGAAGGGAAACAGAAGAGCAAGTGTCTAGGAGAGAACAAAGTTTGTGTGTGTGTGTGTGGTGGTGTGGGGGGGGGTTTCGTAGGTGGGGCAGGAGGACTGCAGTATGAGAAAAGAATAAATAAAACAAATATGTTTGTTTGTTTGTTTTGAGACAGATTCACACAGGCCTTGTTAAAATCAAATTTCCTCTGTAGCTAAAGATGTCTTTGAACCTCTAATCTGCTGACCTTTACCTCCACAGTGCTAGAATTACAGGCTTGTATCTCAGTGCCTGGTTTTGCCTGCTGGTGGATCAAGCCCAGGTTTCTTGAATACTACAAGCACTGAAACAAGTAAGTCACATTCTTAGCACTTCCCTGGTAGCAGGGTGGTTTGGAAGGGGGTGTTCTCTTTTCATAAGAAGAAGGGGAGGAGGGAAAGGGAAAAGAGGGTGAGAGGGTGGGACAGGGAGAAGAAGAGGAGACAGCAAGTGGAATGTAGGGTGAATAAATAAATAAATTTAATTAACAATTGCATAAACTGCTTTAGTCACAATTTTGTAATGTTCCCGTACACCAATACACCAAATCTTCAGAAGTAAATACTCCTCTATGTGAACTGCGTTTTTGTACTTTTCAAATAGTATCCCAAACAAGATTTATATTTTGATTGTCTAAGCATGATAGTAAATAAAAGAACCTGGTAATTCTAAATCCTATTAAAAAAAGAAAGATCAGTTTTTGCTATGTTTAATAAATATGTATGGAGACTGTATAATTTAGTGTAGGTTCACATGGCAGTCAGAGGTATTGGACACCTTGGAGGGAGGAGAATACACATATCAAGTTTGAACTTCAAGTCTTCTGAAAAAGCAATGCACTCTTAACACTGAGCCATCATTCAAGCCTTTATTCTGCATTAAAAAAAATGTCAAGAATTATCGGGAAGAAGCTCTGTCTGTAGAAATACATTGACTCCTTAGAACTGCAGTGACAAAGAGGAGCTGGAATGTTGCAGAACCAGAGGCTGATTACACAGCCTGAGCTAGCATTAGGCCACCTGAGCTAATATCCTGAAGCAGATAGATTTAAAAAAAACCCTTGGAAACCTGTGACTTTAAGAGATTACCACCTTTCACCAGACCAAAGCTTCAAATGTCATCAGATGGCACCTGAGTCCAAGAAAAAAACACTCCCCATCTTCTGTCCACTTCTGTCATGTGCCAATGTATTTTAGACTTGCTTAGATGAATGACTTCCTTTGTTCTGTAAAATATAAATTCATATGAAACTGTCTCCACGTTGGAACTTGGGATAGAAGGTTATCTACACCTATGTCCTTGGGCCATGTTCACACAAAATTAATTACATAATAAACTATCATATTCCTTTTATGGTTAAGAGTTATGTTTTTTCTTTTCTTTCCTTCTTCTATTGCTATATTTTTAAAAGTTAGTTTTTATTTTCTGTACCAACAATGTCAAGTTTCTGAATTGTGTTTATTTCCTCCATTTACTCAGTTCCCCTAGAGGGGAAATATTGCATAACTTGTCAATTACAATATTCTGTAAGAAAAACTGTAGCCACTTCTCCATAATTGTTAACGCTTAGGGTCATCATACACCGTCCCCTCACCTGCTGTTTGTAGATCCCTTTGTTTTCATTCTTGAGTTCCCATCTGCTGTGACTGTAAGTGCCAAAACATAACTTTAAAAAAAAACAAGCAAGAAAAAAAGAAAAACATACTTAACAAAAAAGGGTCAAGATTACATTGACATTTATAAGTGGATAATTAAGTTAAATGCTCTGCATTCTTAAAGCCCAAATTATAATTTCAATGAAACATTCAATTTAACATTATTTATGTGGCACCTGTTCTATAATAAAATGTTTAACAGTTTAACATGCTGTGGTAGATAAAAAAGATAATCAGGAAATACTTTTTTTTGGTGACCTCAGGTCACACTGACAAGGCTCAGGTACTTAATCTCTATTATTCAGCTTTGCAATGTCTGATATACCTTTTTGTTAGTGGTTGGAATGAAGTGCTTAAGATGATTCCTTGTGGTACGAGATCTCTCACTCTCTGCACATTAAATGGCTGTGCACTTTCATATTTGTTCCCATGTGTTGCAAGAGAAAGCTTCTCTTGTGACTGCTGAGAAAGACAGTGATCTGTGAGTATAGCAAAATGTCATTATACATCATTGTATGGATATATTTCTTTAGCAGAGTCGTAGTATTTGGTTTTCTTCTAGGTCCCTGGTCTATCTGATTATAGGTTCTTAGTCACTGAAGCAGTATCAAAAAAAAAAAAAAAAAGATGCCATCTCATTGATTAGATCTTAAATCCAGCCTGATCTTGTTTGGTTAGTCCCAAATGCTTGTGCTGCTACTGCACTAGTGAAACTTATAAGCAGATCATTATTGGAGATTGAAGAGTTTGTAGTTACATTGATGTTTCCTCTTCCCCCTTGGTAGCATACAGAGTAACTTCCTGTACAATGAACACTAGTAAGAGCTGCTGAAGCTCAAGGTAGGCATTGGTTCTATTATTCAATGTTTAATGAGTCGTGCAGATGTTATCTTATAACACTAGAAACTCAAATTTACAGAACTTTACAGTTTGTTTGTGGAAGCCAGCAGCAGCTTTTGCATAAGCTTGGTTGTTTTGGCGATTCTTATGAGTCCCCTTTGGTCAACAACTGAATGTAACCTATTTCTGGAAGAAAGATTCTTTTGCTGATAGTTAATGCCCAGTTGATGCTCTGTCTCACCTGTTATTTAGCGATTTCATTTAGATCGACCTCATGCATGCATATATTTTAGGAAGCTTATACAGTTTTAGGTTTCCATATGACCCTTCAAGTGGATTATAGTTCTGGTTGTCCAACCCTGCATTTTCTCCCTTGTTGCCCTCTGCCCTCTGCCTCCTCATTTGATTCTTTCTACTTTTGAATTCAAAACTATCTATCCTATTTCTCTTTTTTTTAAGAGAGATCTATGTATTCCCCCTAGTTACTTACTCTCTGCCTAACTCCTTTGGTTATACACTTTGTAACTTACTTGTCAAAACCTCAAGAGCTAACATCCACAAATAAATGAGTGCATACCATATTTATCTTTCTGGGTCTGGGTCACATCCCTTAGTATATGGGCTTCAGAGAACAGGGCAGTGTTTAAAAAACACTTGGTGCTCTTCTAGGAAACCCAGGTCCCATTTCTAGTACCCAGAAGGTGGCTTCCAACCCTCTGTGAATCCAGTTTGAGAGAATGCCAGACCCTCTTATGATCTCCACAGGTACCAGTCAAGCAGTTACTTACATAAATATGCAGGCAAGACCCATATACACTTTCAAATCCCCTGAACACTGTTAGACATAAAAATTGCCGTATTATAGATACAAACTATTTTAAGTGACATGGGTTTCCCAGATTTACAGTACAGAAAAGTCCAAAACAGGAAATAGATGCTACTTTAGCAAATGGTGAGAGGCTTTATAAAACTGCATAGCTGACATTTGGAGTTTACATTCTGATTAGAAAAGCCAGGTGATAACTGAAATACCCATAGGTTAGAATGCCATCCAAGGAGTCCAGATTTATAAAATTGTTGGGGGATGGGCATGTGTCCATAAGAAATGATTTTGTTTAAAACTGAATTTTATCTGAGCTCTGAAAATTAGCTGCAAATGACATTGTGAGGTCTACATTGAAAGTTAAAATTGTAGATAGGATGATAAATTAATAAATGATCTTGTAATTGAAGAGATATGAATGTCATAACTATAGCAATACAGTTGGGAAAGAAAAAGGACACATGCTGCCAGCTTTCCAATAGAAAATCTGCCAGTGTCTCTGTCCTGTGGTGATTGGTACAAGAACTCCAATGTTTATATTTCTTGGCCTATTTAAATTGTATTGTCTGACAATTTTCATTTTTACTTTCTCTAGAAATATTTCTTTGTAACAATAGTCTGATCTTGTTAACCAATTTCACAGAAACAGTCCTGTTGTTATAGAATCATACACTTCTCTCAACAATTTGAAAAATATCAGTGGGTCTGTCTGTTTCAATTTTAGGCACATCAAAGACTTCCCCTATCAATCAAAGGGTTGCTATAGTTATTCAGAAAACATAATTAAAATTGGTTAATTTTATATAAAATTAACCAATAGCATATTGGTTAATTTTGTAGCATATAAAACTACAATATTAAAGAGGTTACCTGGAAACATAAAATATTAGCGATACTACAAAATTTGTATCAGCTCCAAAATCATATGCATAAAATGTCTGTTTTATGACTGTTTTCTTCCAGGCCAACAGTAGATTTGGGATTCTCAGACAAATATTTTATATAAGGAACTTGTTTTATTTGCTTCAGGCTTAGTAATTATACAGCATAGCATTATTAATTTATATTATTCTAAGTAGCATGAAGTAAGATTCAAGCAATTTTAAAACCAGTGGAATTTAAACAAAAGCAATCACAAATTGTTCTATTTTTCATGTAGCAATTAAAACACACAAGGATGTAAAATGATGAAAGTGTATCGACAGAGATGAAAATAATTAAAAATAAACACGTCTGTCCCTCACTGTGGCTAACAGACTATTGAAACAATGAAGCCCAAGAAACTGGAATTCTGTGATCTTTATGTACAAGAAATCTAAAACCAGTACCAGTCAGAGGAGGAGCTTGTACCCATTAAAGAAATTCTTGGCTTGTCAGATTCTCTTTTTTTTTTTTTATTTTTTTCTTTTTAGTTACATTTTGTTAACTCTGTGTCCCAGCTGTATCCGCTCCCTCATTCCCTCCCCAACCCCACACTCCCTCCCTGGTCTCCTCCCTGCCCCTTTCCAAGTCCACTGATAGGGGGGGACCTCCTCCCCTTTCATCTGACCCTGTTTTATCAGGTATCTTCAGGGCTGGCTGCAAAGTCCTCCTCTGTGGCCTAACAGACTGCTCCTCCCGGGAGGGGGGGGGGGTCAAACAGCCTGCCCTTGAAATCCTGTTAGAAATAGTCCGTGTCCCCCTTACTTTGGATTCTCTTATAGAAGAAAAGAAGAGACAATGATGGTTCGTTGGGAGTGGGGTTTACCTTGACCAGGACACTTAACTGTGCCTGTGCATAGCTCTGGCCCAGTAGGTAAACCTACTGCTCATCCCATGCCACTCAAGACAGGCTGATGTCAAGTCACTGAATCTCTTTGTTTCACTTCCTGTTCTGGTTTCTTTGAATAAATCTTGTTTTACTGCTTTTCACTACTCTTTGTTTCTACTTTAATAGATTTCTTTGCCATGGGTGACAGATCCTGGATTGTTAAGACAGCCCAAGCATAAGGGCTGATCCTAGCATTGAAGTAGAATGTTACAAAAGGTCCATGAATGTGTTATTCTGCAGTTCTTCATGCTACTGATAACATATATATATATATATATATGTGTGTGTGTGTGTGTGTGTGTGTGTATTTATACATATATGTGTGTGAGTGAGTGTGTATAAACAATAATAAAAATTCTCTCTTACCAAATTACAATGCTGAAATACATATTTGTCTCAAATAGCCATCAATAAACCAATAAAAAGATTAATATTTTAATAAAATAGGAGAGTTATATACATATGAGCACACAATCTATTTATGCATTACAGAATCATGAAAACTCTAGCCACAGGAAATTACAGGTTTTTCTCATACCAATCTGACAAATAAACATAAACAATAAAATATTTCATTGAAGAACTTATATTCTCTTACACTGTTGAAAAAATGGTAATAGATTTTTAGGGGCACTTTGGCAATGGTACTGAATTTATAATGCACTCAACTCTGTAGTACAAATACTTTAGAGGAAGAAACTATCCCTCAAGTCAGAACCAGAAGGTTTATTGCGTAATTCTTGGCAGTTCCAAGTACTTGGCAAATATACATGTGTCTACTGAAACTGAACTCACCCTTCAGTTTCCGCTTGATCACATTAAGAAGTGTTTAGGAGATTGAGGTCCTCACCCTTATGATCATCTAGTTAGGCCTATCTATACGGCTGAATATGGAAGGAAGACTTGAACTGAATGTAGGTGCTACCATCCAATAAGCAAGGATGGGTACAGGATACAAGGTGGAGACATGTCCAGCCATCTGAGGGAGGAACCAGCCTTACTGCATTTTGTCCTGCCCACCAGAGATACAGTTGCTAGGAAACTGGCCAAGATCTACCCTCTCCCCTCGGACAGCCAAACAAGGGAAGCCAGACCATTATTGGTTTGGTAGCCTTCCTAGACCCAATTAGTTCAACTAATAGGGAATTGCCAGGCTGGAATTCCCCAGCTTTGGGCTCATTGGGAGGTACTGGGACCTTTAAATCACCCACCTACCTTGAGCTCTGGGCTCTCTACTCTTAACTACTATATTGGTGAGGATGTGAGCCTAAGGTCTAGCTTGTAGTGAAAAGATCCTCATGTGTTTTGCAAGGGACTTGACTCCTGGCAGTCTCACGAATCAGGCACAACACATCCAGAGAATGTCAGCATCCTGTTTCTTTGCATCTAGGCTGCATGTGGGTTGTTCCGCTGTACTTAGTCCTTAACTTGGTGATAGAAAACCTTTGAAATCATGAGGTAAATTAAATTTCTTGCTACCTTAAACAGGTTATTATAGATATTCACTACAATGAAAACATTGACCCCACTCATCAATACTCAGTGACACAGTGAGTAGACATTGCAGTTGTGAAGCAGACTAATATGAAATAATCTCTATGTTATTTCTAGGTAATTATAAAAACAACTCCCAGCTTTCTTTAACAATTCTCTGCTGGTGTAAGAAAAGAAAGAATAGGTTTAAATGTTTTTGTATAAGCAGAGTGTTTATTAATTATATTCATGAAAATACAGAAACAGAATGTAGTTTTCAACTGAAGAATTGCTGTTAAAAGGAACAAAGAAGAAATTTAGTATTCATGGTTTGAGCTCATGTCCATTTTAATTCTGTGTCCTGACTTTCTTATTCTAAACACATGTTACATCATAATGTTTATGAAAACATAAGAGAATAATAACCAGTGTCTCTTTGACTCCTTGTAAATGAAATTGCTACAATAAAGTGGTCTGCAATTGTCATCAGATTCTCAAAGACTCTCTCACATGTTTTAAAAACATTACTGTGCATTATCTTCAAACCCCGTGAATGCCTTGAATTGCATCTGTATCTAAAATTCTTTTCAAGACTTTCTCTTTTATTTGTTTTAAATTTCCCAGCCATAACATAAGTCCTTACGTCTAGTATAAATAATTCCCAATGCATACATCCTTTGTTGAAAAATAGACATAGGGATTCTCTTCATATGCAACAGAAAAAATATGAATGCCAGTCAGTACTTTAGGGCAAAGAATGCATCATTGAGAATGACAGAAATCATGCATAATGTAGTCAACGATTTAGGGAACAAGAGAGTTTTGGAATTTCAAATAATAATTATGTTATTTATGTCTATTTCCCTATCCATTAATTTTATGAGAATTCTCAAATTTCTGTAGAAAAAAATGTGCATCAGTGTTGAGTAAATAACAATTCAATAAAAATTGTCTTGCAGTGTTATCTGAGATTTTATAGCACCAATAATTAGGTAAATATAAATGCTACTATGTGAAATTCTAAATATATTTTTGTAAGTATGAATGAAAATTTCATAGGTAAGATGGCAATAAGTGACTCTTTAGCGGTTTTGTTTAGAATATATGTTCTCTTAAAAATAAGGAAATTTTATTGAAATGGGTTCAAATCTTTGAATTTAGTAAGGTAACATTGGCTGAACTTAGTAGTTACACCAGATAAAAAGATTACTTTGAGATAAGGTATCACTTAGGGTCCTTTGGACCCTAAAATAAAAATAAAAATAAAAGTTACTCGCTTCCGGGTTCTCCTGCGGAAACAGTAGGAAAAAAAAATCCAATTACTTGTCTGTATTATTATTTTATTATCTCTCTTTCTCTAAATGAACACACCTTTTTAGACACTGTGAGTGTGACTGACACCATTATAAACATTGATCTTTTGGGTGAACAGCTTTGAACTTAGATCTCTGTATTTTCATGGTAAAATGGGTTGTATGTATTTCCCAATGTCATCCTTTCCACAAAATGATTTCATGGTATCACCTCTTGAAGGGGAAATGTTGAAGAAGCCTTACAGGTATAACTAAGGATGGATTCCTCCTTCAACTTTGGAATTCATCTTCTGCTTCCCTGGCAGCAACAGAACAGTGAACATTAGCTTTTCTACTCTTTTTCTCTTGATTTAAGTAATGGAATACCTTTGGACCTGGGTGGAAATATAAAATGCAAGTTTGTTCCAAAAGATAGAATGTTATATACCATTGTCTCCTCTATTACGAGTTGAGGCTGGAGAGATATCTCAGAGGTTAAGATCACTGGTTGTTTTTCCAAAGGTCCTGCGTTCAATTCTCAGCAACCATGTGGTTGGTGTCTCGCTACCATCTGTAATGAGATCTGGTGCTCTCTCTTCTAGTGTGCAGATGTACATGCAGGCAGAACACTGCAGACTTAACAAATAAATACATTTTTAAAAGAGTTGATCAAATTGCAAAGGTGATGTTTGGACTGAAAGTTCCACACCCGGGCGAGAAGCTGTCAAGCATCGACAGCTTCTGGGTGAAGTACAGTGTGTTTTATTTAAGGATATAGCCTCTGGTAAGTGTGCCATATTCCACTGGAAGGACACACATCCATGAATATGTAAACTGTACCGGTTGGTTTAAAAATTAATGACAGACCTGTGTAGGTAGGGAACTGGGGTTGAATCTGGAACAAATTGGAGAAGGAATGAGTATGATGAAAATACATTGCAAAAATTTTGAAAAGAACCAACAAACAAAGATAAGAAAAAAAAAGTGAAAAACAATGGAATTAGTCCACTTCAGATTCAAAATCACTTGGTCTGAAGTCCTCATTCTTAGGAAAGCTGATTTATATAAGGGCATGTTAAATACACGGGAGGCATAATTATTCCATTACTCAGATAATTATAACTTTCCATTTTTCTCCTTTTTATGTTTTTCTTTTAGACGCTTGTCAAATCCTGGGCACTTTTGATGTTCTTGGCTTTTCCCAGTTTTGCAATGTCCTCTCCCCATTCTACCATGTGGCTTTTTGCTAGCTTCCATGGATAATCTTAAGAGCCCAACTTATTGAATTCTATATCAAATACCATTGATTTCTCTCTTTTTCCCTCAATCTGGAATATGCTAAAAATTTTAAATTACTTTCCTATTGTTTTCTTTCATATTCTAATAAAATTGTCTTTCATCTTCCTGTCTTCAGGACTGACCATTTAGTATTTAATTATAAAATGGTGTTCCTCTTCCCTGTTAAAGACTATGTCTTTGTTAGCCCAGCCATTAACTGTTAAGCCTTATCTCCAGCCCCAGTAATAGAGAATATGGAACCTGAACTGGCTGTCTCCTGTAACCAGGTAAGATTTCCAGTGGAGATATTGGGACACCAACTCAGCTACAAAAACTTTCCTGCCTGCAAGATGTGCTGGGGTAAAGTTAACACTAAAATTCAGTGACTGGTCAACCAGTGACTGATCCATCTTGAGAACCATGCTATGCCAGGAAACCCACTCCTGACATTGCCTAGAAGGCCAGGAACCAGGCTGGATAGCCTAGAGATGTAGGATAGAACCACAACTGGCAATAAAAAAAAAAGTCAATGAAATTGTTCCTCATGGTATTCTGCTATACTTATAGAGAAGAGCCTAGCATAATCATCCTCAGAGAGGCTTCACCCAGAAACCGGTAGAAACAGATATAGAGACCCACAGCCAAACATTACATGGTACTCCAGCAATACTGTGGATAAGGGAAGGAAGGATTACAAGAGCCGGGGGGGGGGGGGTAGTGGACACCAGAAGAAAAGCCTCAGACTCAACTAACCTGAGCTGATAGGGTTTCACAAAGATGGAACTGAAAATAACAAGCCTGCAGGAGTTTAACTTAGATCCTCTTCATGGTTGTATGTCTTGGTCTTTTTGAGGGACTTCTAAGAGTGGGAGTGGGGGTTTCAGGGTTAGGGTCAGTGTTTTGCTTGTTTGGGAACCTTTTCCTCCTACTGTGTTGCCTTGTCCAGCTTTCATGTGAGGGGAGGTGCCTAGTCTTAACGTAACTTGGTATGCCCTGTTTGGTTGATATCCCTGGGAGGCCTGCTCTTTTTTTAAAGGAAATGGAGGAAAAGCAGATGGGAGTAAGGGGTGTCAGGAAGGGAATGGAAGGAAAGGAGGAGGGGAAACTGCAGTTGGGATGTAATATGTGAGAGAAGAGTAAATTAAAAAACTTATTTCTCCCACTCCCATCATGCCTCAGTTGTCTGTTGTTCTTTATAATTATTTGTTCTGCAAATCTTCTTCTTCTTTACCTATTATTCTAAGGTTTGGTCCTTTCATTGCATCCCAGATTTCCTGGATGCCTTACGTCAGGACATTTTTAGATTTAACATTTTCTTAGCCCAATGGTTTTCTTTCTTCTATTGTATCTTCTGTGCCTGAGATTCTCTCTGCCATCTCTTATATTTTTGTTGGTGATGCTTGTATCTATAGTTCGTTTGTCCTGTTGTTCTTAAATTGTCCTTTTCTAAAATTCCCTTAGTTTGCATTTTCTTTATTGTTTCTATTTTCATTTTCATGTGTTGAACAGTTTTCTTCAACTGTTTCTTGTTTCTTTTTTCTTTCTTGACTTATTGACATTATTAAAATATTTCCTGATTTCCTCCAATTTTTTATTTTTTTTGTATTTTATTTTTTTCTTATCAGTTACATTTTATTAACTCTGTACCCCAGCCGTGTCCCGATCCCTCATTCCCTCCCAGTCCCTCCCTCCCTCCCTCCTCTCCACCGTGTTCCTTGCCAAGTCCACTGATGGGGGGACCTCCTCCCCATTCATCTGATCCTGTTTTATCAGGTATCTTTAGGACTGGCTGCAAAGCTCTCCTCTGTGGCCTAACAGGACTGCTCCTCCCTTGGGGGGGTGGGGAGGCCAAAGAGCCTGTCATTGAGTTCCTGTTAGAAATAGTCCTTGTTCCCCTCACTATGGGAAACCAATTGGTTACTGAGCTACCACAGGCTACATCTGAGCAAGGATGACACGCAAATTCGTGAAGCGTTCCTCCAATTTTTAAAATGCCATTTTCTCGATTTCCTTAAGGGATTTATTAATTTTCTCTTTAAGGACCTCTATTGTCTTCATAATATTGGCTTTAAGGTATTTTTCTTGTGTTTGTGTTAGTTGGAATATTCAGGGCTTGCTGTACTTGGATAGGTGGGATCTGCTGGTGACATATTGTCCTGGCTGTTGTTAATTGTGGTTTTTTATACAATTATTTAGACATATGGATTTAAAGTGATTATAAGTCTAGGTTGATTTCTGAGTTTATATTTGTTGGATCATCATTTTCTTCCTTGGTTTCTGTTTCCTTTCTGCTCTTCTGGGTGGAAAGAACTACGTTGAGGAGAGAGAGGGTCTCTGCCTGAGTTAGGATCTGGACTTCTGATTGCCTGACTGGCCTCTCATCCTGCAGACTCTTGCTTCCCAAGTTAGGGGCTGATGTTTTAGTGACATGCATGGCCTCTGATCTGATTATGAGTCCTCTGTGTGGCTTCTGGTGAGGTAGGAGGCTTCTCTCTGGTATTCAGGGAACTATCTTGGTCTCTGGATTTAAGGATGCTGGATTGTGTTTTGGAGGAGTAAAAGGCATTTGCTGGAGGTGTGGGCCAGGATATACTGACAAAAGAGAGAAGAGGCTGTTGGGATTCTGCTGGGTGAGCACAGGCAAGGTAGGGATATAATCTTACTTGTTGTTCAGGATGCTGGCCTGGCCTCTAGTGAAGAACAGGCTTCCACCATAGGAGTAGGCCAGAATTATATTTTATTTAGCTCCATTCTTATGAAGATATTCATGACTTTGAGTCTCGTTCAAATTATTCTAAATATTAAACACTTTGGATAATTTTTTGTGTTTAATGGATGTATACATATTAATGTGCATCTTTATTTTTGTGTGCAGGGCTGAAGGGAGAATCATCATCAACTGTGAGAATCATTTTTAACTTTTAATTTTGTTTAATTCACTTTACATCGCAAACTCCCCATCATCCTGGACTTACCCTCTTTCCCTCTTACCCATTCCTTCTCCCCTTTCTTTCAGGAACCCCCCCCCAGCACCCATTAACCCACCCCACCACTTCAAATGGCATCAGGACTGAACACATCCTCTTCCTCAGTGGCCTGGCATGGCAGCCCCAATGGAGTTGAGGGGAAGTAATTGAAAAGCATGCATGTCCCCTACTCCTCTTACTAGGGAACTCACAATCACTCAGCATTGCCCATTGGGTACATATATGTAGGGGGCCTAGGTCCAGTCCATTTATCATCCTTGATTGGTGCTTCATTCACTGCAGGCCCCTCAGCCCATGTTAGTTGGTTCTATTGGTCTTCTTGGACTATACTGAGTGAGAAAACCCATATCCAGAAAAACAAATATAATATGTACTCACTTATAAGCATATATTAGCCATATAGTACAGGATAGCCATATTACAATTTACATTCCAAATCAAGTTAAGTAACAAGGAGAACCCAAGGGAGGATGCTTGAATTTCACAAAGAAAATTAAATAGAATATGCAGCAGAAATGGATGAAGAGATAGGACAGGATAGGAGAGGAAAATAGGAGGGAAACAAGGGTGGAGAAGCAAGGGTGGGGAGCAAGTATGAGGTGAATGGGTACAGGAAGAAAGAGAGCAGCAGAGAGAAGAGAAACTGGGGGGTGGGCATTTCTGAGACAAGCTGGAGACCTACAACAGGATAGGCTCCAGGGAGAATATGAGGTGACTCTAGCTGAAACCCCTACTATCAGGTGGTCATGGAGACTGAAGAGGTCACAATCTAACTAGACAGGTTAGTGGAGGCAGGTGGAACACTAATCCACCCACAAATCTTTGACCCAAAGCTTACCCTGCCTACAAGATGTGCATGGATAAAGATAGAGCAGAGATGGAGGCAGTGTCTGACAAATCCCTGGTCCAACCTGAAACCTACCACATGGGAGAGAGCTAACCCCAATCACTACAATACTGCTAAGTTTGTAGAGGGGAATGAAGAATAACTGTCTTCTGAGAGACTCCACCCAACTACTGAGAATTTGAAAAAGGTTTTGTTCATGAGCTTAGAGCTCGGCAATCTAAGCAGACTGGCAAGCCACCAAGCCCCAAGATCCTCTTACTTCCACCTCCCCACTGCTTGAAACTGGTGTAAACCAGTATACACAGCTTTTCCACACATCTGCTTGGCCTCTGAATTCAGGCCCTTATATGTGTGTGGCAAGCACTTTACAACCTGAGGTATCTCCCAATGCCTTGAGTTTTCTACTTTTAAAAAGTGTTCCAAAGATAGCATGTGCTATTTCTTTTCACTTTGAAAAACTATTTTTGATTGAAATGTGTTTTATGGCATACATTTTGAAATAATATGACCATACTTGCAAGGGTTTTGAAACCATAAGTTCACAATTCTTCCTCCCTACCTCTATGCATTGTAAACAGATACTTTATTCGAACATCTGTAAGCACTCACCAAGGTTATCCCTACAGTGACTTAAAAAGATGTCTTGTAGAAAATTAAAAATAAAACATAAGTAGAATGTATTGTAGCACTGCGCCCATGAACTAACCTGCTATTTTTAAATCCCTGACATTTGCCTTTGCTCTGTTCTGTTATACCTAAATCATTTCTTAGTGGCAGAGTAGGAATGATAACTATCAATTCTTTCTTTCTTTCTTTCTTTCTTTCTTTCTTTCTTTCTTTCTTTCTTTCTTTCTTTCTTTCTTTCTTTCTTTCTTTTTTTCTTTCTTTCTTTTGTCTAAGAAAGTCTTTACTACTACTTTACCTTGCGGGGGAGGTTCTGAATAATAATGTTTCACTCAATTTTTGTTTCTTGCTTGTGTACTTTGGAGGGCAACTTCTGCTTCAGTTCTCATCTTTCTGCAAGTCCCTGCTCTCTTCTCCTCCTTCACATTTGGCTCATTATGTACTGAAGCTATTTTGTTGTCGGTAGCTATGGTGTGTATTTATGTATTTGTTTTGTCTTTTTAAAAATATTTATGTATTATTTAATCTTTTTGGTCTGTAGTTCCCTTTATATCACTCCTTTTGAAAATTTTTGAGTATTAGTATTTTTACAGGTTTACTTTGCTTTATTATCCTTATCGTTTTATTCTGAGTCCAACTGTATCTTCCATAGCACTTGGATGACTTCTGTTATTGTTCTTCATCTTCATCTGTTTCTTTTTCAATTTAGGTTGTCTAATTTCTATTGTCTTTCTATAACTGTGTTAACTCTAGTGATGAATCAACCAAAGAATTCTTCAGTTAAATTGCTGTGTTTATGCCTGTGAATGTTATGCTGTTTTTTCTATTGCTTCTGATTTGAATGTGTGTGTGTGTGTATTTTTTTAACATTTCCTTTCTTCATTATGTTTTCTCACCTGTTTGACTTATTTCACATGTTTGCTCTATATTATAATATTTTGCAATGAATTGTACATAATTTATGGGATATCATGTATTATGGTTTATTTATTCATTAAAAATGAATATACAGTATGGGAAGTTCTTAATCTATTCATTATTGTATCTAGTTTTCAGCTTATTGTTGCCATAGAAACCATATATTTCAAAGGTTTCTAGAAACATATTTTTTTTGTTTCCCTATTTATATTAAGGTCCTTAATTGCTTCTCTTCATGTCCCCTACAAATCTGCTCTATGATGTACTTGTATCAATGGTATCAATCATTTACATGAGATATTTTACCCATGGGTGATTAGAAAAAATGTTATCTTTTAAGAAGTTATTATTTAACCTTGGGAATAGTTAGATACATCATACTATGTTTCTTTGGATGTGGGATTCTCTTGCAGCTCTGCCCTTCCCTCAGAACTATACCTCCATATTTTACTCATTCTAGTAACCTAAGGTGTTTATTCATGTTTTTGTTACTCTGAGATGACATCATATACATATATACTCATACGTATTATCTCTCTTCTCTGTATACATACACACATAGATATACTAATGCCATGAATGATTAAAAATTAACACAAAAATCAGTAACTGTTATAAAACCAAAAGTAAACAAAGAAAATAATGGTAAAGGAAATACAATAAGAAATGGCAGCTATGATTTTAAATGCAATGCACTTAAGCTATATGCAAAATCTTTGTGGTAACTCTCTGTAGAGGAATATCGAATGGCAGAAAAACACTTAAAGAAATGCTCAACCTCAATAGCCATTAGGGAAATGCAAATCAAAACGACCCTGAGATTTCACCTTACACCCATCAGAATGGCCAAGATGAAAAACTCAAGGGACAACACATGCTGGAGAGGTTGTGGAGAAAGGGAACCCTCCTCCATTGCTGGTGGGAATGTAAACTTGTACAACCACTCTGGAAATCAATCTGGCGCTTTCTCAGACAACTAGGGATAGCGATTCCTCAAGATCCAGCTATACCACTCCTAGGCATATATCCAAAAGAAGCTCAAGTACACAATAAGGACATTTGCTCAACCATGTTTGTGGCAGCTTTATTTGTAATAGCCAGAAGTTGGAAACAGCCCAGATGCCCCTCAACTGAAGAATGGATGCAGAAATTGTGGTACATCTATACAATGGAGTATTATTCAGCAATGAAAAATAAGGAAATCATGAAATTTGCAGGTAAATGGTGGAACCTAGAAAGGATCATCCTGAGTGAGCTGTCCTAGAAGCAGAAAGACACACACAGTATATGCTCACTCATATAGACATATAACATAGGATAAACCTACTAAAATCTGTACATCTAAAGAAACTAATCAAGAGAGAGGACCCTGACTAAAATGCTCAATCCCCATCCTGAAAGGCAAAGAGGATGGACATCAGAAGAAGAAGAAAACAGGAAACAACCTAGGAACCTACCACAGAGGGGCTCTGAAAGGCTCTGCTCTGCAGACTATCAAAGCAGACACTGAGACTTTATGGCCAACTGTTGGGCAGAGTGCAGGGAATCTTATGTAAGAAGTGGGAAATAGTAAGAGCTGGAGAGGACAGGAACTCCACAAGGAGAGCAACAGAACCAGAACATTTGAACACAGGTGTCTTCCCAGAGACTCATACTCCAACCAAATACCAGGCATGGAGATAACCTAGAACCCCTGCACAGATGTAGCACATGACAGTTCAGTGTCCAAGTGGGTTACATAGTAATGGGAAGAGGGACTGCTTCTTCATAACCTGACTGGTTATGCTCTTTGACCACCTCCCCCTGAGGGGGGAGCAGCCTTACCAGGCCACAGAAGATGACAATGCAGCCACTCCTGATGTGATCTGATAGACTAAGATCAGAAGGAAGGACAGGAGGACCTTCCGTATCAGTGGACTTGGGGAGGTGCATGCATGAAGAAGGGAGGGGGAGGATGGGACCGGGAAGGAAGGAGCGAGGGGCTTATGGGGGGATACAAAGTGAATAAAGTGTAATTAATAAAAATAAAAAAATTAAAAAAAATCAGACTTTATTTAGTGCCAGAGAAATATATATAAATATAAATAATTATATATTAATAACATATATATATATATGTATTTTTGATTCTTCATTTTGGAAGTCTCTCAAGCTCACCAACCTTAATTTATTATGCAGTTTTGATTAATTCAATCTTCACTGGCAAATTATATGTAAAAATCAAACCAAAGTTTCATTATTCCATTGCAGTTCTGTACTTGAACAGATTTTTTTTTCCTTTTACTTTGGCACTTACATTAAGGAGACACATCCAACATATTTACCTTATGTGTTGTATTTCAGTTATGAACTAACTGAATGAAAGATATCATGTAAAAGATTAAGAAAGTTCAAAATGAACAAAGAACAAAATCTATAATTATAATCAGCTGAAAATTTATATGCTGGCTATTTGTTGCATCTAAAAATGGAAAAAAAATTCATGATTTTTTTTTTTTTGTGGCCCGTGGTAGCTCAGTAACCAAGTAGTTTTCCAAAGTAAGGGGAACACGGACTATTTCTAACAGGATCTCAAGGGCAGGCTGTTTGACCCCCCCCCCCCC
>NW_026585689.1:7904899-7908351 GCF_907164565.1 Psammomys obesus | reverse complement strand
GGGGAGGAGCAGTCTGTTAGGCCACAGAGGAGGACTTTGCAGCCAGCCCTGAAGATACCTGATAAAACAGGGTCAGATGAAAGGGGAGGAGGTCCTCCCCTATCAGTGGACATGGAAAGGGGCAGGGAGGAGACCAGGGAGGGAGTGTGGGGTTGGGGAGGGAATGAGGGAGCGGGATACAGCGGGGACACAGAGTTAACAAAATGTAACTAAAAAGAAAAAAATAAAAAAAAATAAAAATAAATGGAAAAAAAAAAGGATAGGTCTAGAAGTGAATTTCAATAAACCATGACTTAGGTTGAAGGAGCACTGAGAAATTAGCATCTATTCATCCATGTGTGTTAAATTCTATAAATTACTCAATTGCCTGCTAATAAAAAACAAGTAATCATTCGAACAGTATGAATAGCTTAAGCAATCTTCTTAACATGTGTGTCTTCAACAAAAAATTTAAAGAAATTATAACAATTTCATTAGATTTCTTTTTTTGTGTACTACTTAGATATATTAGACTATAATTTTGTGTGTAATTTCAAGCTTTCATATGATAAAAGGTCAATACAAATTGTAAATTTGTTTTTTAAGAATTGAAGTTCTTTTTTCATGGCTTCTCTTTCCAACAACCTTCGCTTGCTTATTTGTTCTAAATAATGGTAGGTGAATAAATTAACCAAAATTTTAAAATGAATAAGCTGATTAACAAACATAAACAGTTTCAAATTTCAATTGGACATGCAAAATATCCACAATTAGTTTGAATTTTGCTATGTCAAAAGTCAATATAGATTAATATATTGTAAAATAAAATTTTTTTTATTTTTTTATTTTTATTTTTTCTTATCAGTTACATTTTATTAACTCTGTATCCCAGCCGTGTCCGGATCCCTCATTCCCTCCCAGTCCCTCCCTCCCTCCCTCATCTCCACCATGCCCCTTTTCAAGTCCACTAATAGGGGGGACCTCCTCCCCATTCATCTGATCCTGTTTTATCAGGTATCCTCAGGACTGGCTGCAAAGCTCTCCTCTGTGGCCTAACAGGACTGCTCCTCCCTTGGGGGGTGGGGAGGCCAAAGAGCCAGTCATTGAGTTCCTGTTAGAAATAGTTCTTGTTCCCCTCACTATGGGAAACCAATTGGTTACTGAGCTACCACAGGCTACATCTGAGCAGAGGTTCTAGGTTACATTCATACATGGTCCTTGGTTGCATGTCAGTCTCAGAAAAGACCCTGTGCCCAGATATATTTGGTCCTTGTGGAGCTCCTATCCTTTCCTCATCAGACTAACTCCCCTTCTTTCTTATGATTCCCTGTACTCTGCCAAAGGTTTGGTCATGAGTCTTTGCTTTGAAAACCCTGCTAGTTAGAGTCTTTCAAATGCGCTCAGTAGACTCCTGTCATATGTTCAATGCGCATCCCATCTGTCTTTCAAAACGAGGATTGATAATCTTACCCCATGTCTGCTCTCTTGATTATCTTTTTTAGGTGTATAGATTTCATTATGTTTATCGTATCTTATAGGTCTATATAAGTGAGTATATACCGTGTTTGTCTTTCTCCTTCTGGGATATTTCACTCATCTCAGCTTGATGATGAGTCTCAACTTGCCACAACATTTGATGCCATTTCTACTTAAAGAACTATATTTTAATACACTGTAGCATTTCAAATGAAGACATGCACAGGCACACACATGTGCACGGATGTAACCATAACAGCAAGATGACACCTTCCGTTTAAGAAGGAATGAGCTGTGGAAATAAGAGCAGCTACGGAGGGGCATGGGTGATGTTGGTGGATGGATGGGGAAAAGGAGAACTGATGTAAACATATACTTTAATTAAAAATTAAATATAAATTGCCTAGAAAACCTTAACTGTAAGGATGGATTGAAAGTGCAATGTTCCCCAACTTCTCCTAGAAACTTTAAAAGTGAAGACTAAAGAAAAGAAATACAGACACACACACACACACACACAGACACACACACAGACACACAATTTCTGACGGCAAAATAATAGGGACCTAAGAAGATAGTCATCAACCTGAAAAAAATACATACTCTAGAAAGACATAAAAATGAATGGTTATTTCAATGTTTAACCTGTAGTGACATCATAATAATAAATGTGTTAGATTACTTTGCTCATGTAAAGTAAACACCAACTTCATCTGAAATTTAATTTCATATTACATACTATAAAATAAGAAAGTACATGGTTTATAGAAACATCTTTTGAAAAAAAATTTCTTTGAATAAAATTTCTTTCAAAAATTTTAATATTTGTTTACTAAAATTTATGAGTTTAAGCTACATATTAGTAGAATTTAAATATACTGATAATAAAAATAAAATATTATATATGAATAAAAGTAATACATTTAAAATAGATATTGTAAATGAGAAAAGAACCTTGATACATTAAAACATTTAAAGGATACACCAACACAACAAAGGTGGTATTTTTAACTTACTAACTTTTCTGACGACCAAATACAAACAACAGTACATAGAATTAGAAGAGGATGAATAAGTTAATGAAAAACACATTCTAACAATGATTTTTTTAAAATATAATGAATTTTTTTTTCAAATATGAGAAGTTTAACTTAGCAGGGATGAGTCAGTATCTACATATTACCATGCCTATCTTCATGCACACATATCTTCTAGCTATTTGGGTCAATTAAGAGAATACACTTTTACAAAGTAAAATGATTAGTCTTGGAAATCGAAAATACCACAATAGTTAACCATATATACAAAATAAATTCAGAGATGTATTCTAAACAGCACTGGAAAGATTCAAATTCAGAGTTGGAAAAAGAACTGTAGAGTCAGGGCATTTAATCAAGAACTTGGTATTTCCCTTAGTAGAAAATATTGCGGTAGTTGGAGTACCAAAATATATGTTCCTGTTGAATATAGGAAAACTGTATGTGCATTTATTCATGCATATATTCATGAATGCATGTATGTATAATTATGAGTCTACAAATATATGTGTACGTGAGTATGCGTTTTTTCCTATGGGTGTACTTGCGTGTGTGTGTGTGTGTTTTCTGATATTATTTTAAAAAGGGTGAAGAATAGACAGACAAAATGGAAAAGGGTGAAAGAGAAAACACTCTCATATCCATATAGATTTCTGAGATATGGTCACAAACTTATTACCCATTCTTAGAATGAATCATAAGGTTGTGGCATCATGCCAAAATTTATTCAAATATCAAGAAATCTGATGGAGATCAGGAAAAATATATATTTTTTACTACAAAACAGAAATGTGAATGTTTTAAGGAAAGCTACAAAAAAAAATCTTACAACATATAAACGGTATTTATGTATCACAAATCTAAAGTTTAGAAGTGTAGTGTGAAATATTAATTTATACTAATGAATACATTATATCTATCTATCTATCTATCTATCTATCTATCTATCTATCTATCTAT
>NW_026585689.1:7901410-7904889 GCF_907164565.1 Psammomys obesus | reverse complement strand
TATCTATCTATCTATCTATCTATCTATCTATCTATCTATCTATCTATCTATCTATAACATAATGGAAAAGCTTAGTGACTTGCATTAACTAAAGTCTTTGTATCGCAGGTCAAAGTACCTTCACTGAGGGCTATGCATGTGAAACTCTGTAGGTGTCACTGTGTCTATTTGTGCAGAAGTACTGTAAGCTTTTCTCCCCACTCAGGCTACCAACTTAGGAAAAAGTTGGTCCCAATTGTTATGGGTAACGTTTAGAGGTTAACCTAAGCCACCATGAACTATCATCACCCGCCACCCTGAATGGACATTGGCCATCCAAGTTGATGGATGATGTTGCAGGAGCCAAGTGACCATGACTCAATTCTACATACAAGGGGAAAAGACTCAACAAAGTTAGCCTGGCATCAGTTATCTGTAGCGGGGTGACTCAGATTTTAAAGTAGAAGCTTCATTTCTATGATCAGATTCTTAGTTTAATTCTACTTTACTATATTGCTTGTTTAATTTTTTTTATAATTTTTTTAAATCTTTTATTTTTTTTATTAATTACACTTTATTCATTTTGTATCCCCCCATGAGCCCCTCCCTCCTCCCCTGCCGATCCCACCCTCCCTCCCCTTTCTGCATGCATGCCACTCCCCAAGTCCACTGATAGGGGAGGTCCTCCTCTCCTTCTTTCTGATCTTAGTCTATCAGTTCTCATCAAAAGTGGCTGCATTGTCCTCTACTGTGGCCTGGTAAGGCTGCTCCCCCCTCAGGGGGAAGTGATCAACGAGCAGGCCAATCAGATTATGTCAGAGGCAGTCACTCTTCCCATTACTATGGAACCCACTTGGACACTGAACTGCCATGGGCTACACCTGTGCAGGGGTTCCAGGTCATCTCCACAAATAGTCCTTGGTTGGAGTATGAGTCTCTGGGAAGTTCCCTGTGTTCAAATTATCTTGTTCTGTTGCTCTGCTTGTAGAGTTCCCGTTCCCTCCAGCTCTTACTATTTCCCACTTCTTACATAAAATTCCATTCACTCTGCCCATCAGTTGGCCATTAGGCTCAGCATCTGCTTTGACAGTCTATACTGCAGAATCTTTCAGAGGCCCTCTGTGGCAGGTTTCAAGGTTGTTTCCTGTTTTCTTCTGGCTTTCAGAGGCCCTCTGTAGCGGGTTCCAAGGTTGTTTCCTATTTTCGTTTTCTTCTGATGTACATCCTCTTTGCCTTTCAGGATGGGGATTGAACATTTTAGTTAGGGTCCTCTCTTGCTTAGTTTGTTTAGATGTACAGCTTTTAGTGGGTTTATTCTATATTGTATGTTTATATGAGTGAGTATATACCGTGAGTGTCTTTTTGCTTCTGGGTCAACTCACTCAGGATGATCCTTTCCAGGTCCCACCATTTACCTGCAAATTTCATGATTTCCTTATTTTTCATTGCTGAGTAATACTCCATTGTATAGATGTACCACAGTTTCTGCATCCATTCTTCAGTTGAGGGGCATCTGGGTTGTTTCCAGCTTCTGGCTATTACAAATAAAGCTGCTACAAACATGGTTGAACAAATGTCCTTGTTGTGTACTTGCGCCTCTTTTGGGTATATGCCTAGGAGTGGTATGGCTGGATCTTGAGGAAGCGCTACTCCTAGTTGTCTGAGAAAGCGCCAGATTGATTTCCAGAGTGGTTGTACCAGTTTACATTCCCACCAGCAGTGGAGAAGGCTTCCCCTTTCTCCACAACCTCTCCAGCATGTGTTGTCCCTTGAGATTTTCATCTTGGCCATTCTGATGGGTGTAAGGTGAAATCTCAGGGTTGTTTTGATTTGCATTTCCCTAATGGCTAATGAGGTTGAGCATTTCTTTAAGTGCTTCTCTGCCATTCGATATTCCTCTGCAGAGAATTCTCTCTTTAGCTCTGTTCCCCATTTTTTAAGTGGATTACTTGGTTTGTTGCTTTTCAGCTTGTTTAGTTCTTTATATATATTGGATATGAGTCCTCTGTCAGATAGAGGGTTGGTGATGATTTTTTCCCAATCTGTAGGCAGTCGCTTTGTTTTGATGACGGTGTCCTTTGCTTTACAGAAGCTTTTCAGTTTCATGAGGTCCCATTTATTGATTGTTGCTCTTAGAGCCTGTGCTGTTGGTGTTCTGTTCAGGAAGTTTTCTCCTGTACCAATGAGTTCTAGGGTATTCCCCACTTTTTTTTCTAGCCGATTTAATGTGTCTGGTTTTATGTTGAGGTCTTTGATCCACTTGGACTTCAGTTTTGTGCAGGGTGATAAGTATGGATCTATTTGCATTTTTCTACATGTAGACATCCAGTTGGACCAGCACCATTTGTTAAAGATGCTATCTTTTTTCCATTGTATGGTTTTGGCATCTTTGTCAAAAATCAGGTGTCCATAAGTGTGTGGGTTTATTTCTGGGTCTTCTGTTCGATTCCATTGATCCACCATTCTGTTTCTATGCCAGTACCATGCAGTTTTTATAACTGTTGCTCTATAGTACAGTTTGAGATCAGGGATGGAGATACCTCCAGAAGATCTTTTATTGTAGAGGATTGTTTTAGCAATTCTCGGTTTCTTGTTATTCCATACGAAGTTGAGAATTTTTCTTTCCAGGTCTGTAAAGAATTGTGTTGGCAATTTGATGGGAATTGCATTAAATCTGTAGATTGCTTTTGGTAAGATGGCCATTTTTACTATGTTAAACCTGCCAAGCCATGAGCATGGGAGATCTTTCCATCTCCTCATATCTTCCTCTAATTCTTTCTTCAGAGACTTGAAATTTTTTTCATACAAGTCTTTGACTTGCTTGGTTAGGGTTACGCCAAGGTACTTTATGTCATTTGTGGCTATTGTGAATGGTGTTGTTTCTCTAATTTCTTTCTCAGCCCTTTTGTCTTTTGTATACTGGAGTGCTACTGATTTTTTTGAGTTAATTTTATATCCGGCCACTTTGCTGAAGGTGTTTATCAGCTGTAGGAGTTCCCTGGTAGAGTTTTTGGGGTCACTCATATATACTATCATATCATCTGCAAATAGTGATAATTTGACTTCTTCCTTTCCAATCTGTATCCCTTTGATCTCCTTCGACAGTCTTATTGCTCTAGCAAGGACTTCCAGCACTATGTTGAAGAGATATGGAGACAGTGGGCAGCCTTGTCTTGTCCCTGATTTCAGAGGGATTGCTTTAAGTTTCTCTCCGTTCAGTTTGATGTTGGCTATAGGCTTGCTGTATATCGCCTTTACTATGTTTAGATATGTGCCTTGTATCCCTGATCTCTCCAGTACTTTAAACATGAATGGATGTTGGATTTTGTCAAATGCTTTTTCAGCATCTAGGGAGATTATCATGTGGTTTTTTTCTTTCAGTTTGTTAATATGGTGGATCACATTGATGGATTCCGTATATTGAACCACCCCTGCATACCTGGGATGAAGCCTACTTGGTCATAGTGGATAATATCTTTGATGTGTTCTTGGATCCGGTT
>NW_026585689.1:7899685-7901310 GCF_907164565.1 Psammomys obesus | reverse complement strand
TAATGTTCCTTCTGTTTCTATTTTGTGGAATAGTTTGAAGAGAATTGGAGTTAGCTCTTCTTTGAAGGTCTGGTAGAATTCTGCGCTGAAGCCATCTGGTCCTGGGCTTTTTTTGGATGGGAGACTTTTGATGACTGCTTCTATTTCTTTGGGGGATATAGGACTATTTAGTTGATTTACCTGGTCCTGATTCAGCGTTGGTGAGTCAAATCGATCAAGAAAATTGTCCATTTCATTTAGATTTTCAAATTTTGTGGCATATAGACTTTTGAAGTAAGTCCTAATGATTGTTTGGATTTCCTCAGTGTCTGTAGTTATGTCCCCCTTTTCATTTCTGATTTTGTTGATTTGGGTGGTGTCTCTCTGCCTTTTAGTTAGCTTGGCTAAGGGTTTGTCTATCTTGTTGATTTTCTCAAAGAACCAGCTCTTGGTTTCATTGATTCTTTGAATTGTTTTATTTGTTTCTAATTGATTGATTTCAGCCCTGAGTTTGATTATTTCCAGCCGTCTACTCCTTTTTGGTGTGTCTGCTTCTTCTTTTTCTAGGGTTTTTAAGTGGGCCATTAAGTTGTTTGAATGAGCTGTCTCGAATTTCTTCTTGAAGGCACTTAGTGCTATGAACTTTCCTCTTAGCACTGCTTTCATTGTGTCCCACAAGTTAGGGTATGTTGTGTCTTCATTTTCATTGAGTTCTAGAAAGGCTTTAATTTCTTTCTTTATTTCTTCCCTGACCCAGCTGTCATTTAGTAACAAGTTGTTCAGTTTCCATGAGTGTGTAGGCTTTTTGCTATTTCTGTTGTTGTTGAAGTCCAGCTTTATTCAATGGTGATCAGACAGGATACAAGGGATTATTTCAGTCTTCTTGTATCTGTTGAGGCTTGCTTTGTGACCAACTATATGGTCTATTTTGGAGAAGGTTCCATGAGGTGCTGAGAAGAAGGTAAATTCTTTTGTGTTTGGGTGTAAAGTTCTGTAAATGTCTGTGAGGTCCATTTGATTCATGACCTCTGTCAGAGATATTGTTTCTTTGTTTAATTTCTGTTTTGTTGACCTGTCCTTTGTTGAGAGTGGGGTGTTGAAGTCTCCCACTATTAATGTGTGGGGATCTATATGTGGTTTAAATTTTATCAATGTTTCTTTTACAAATGTGGGTGCTCTTGTATTTGGGGCATAGATGTTCAGGATTGTGATGTCTTCCTGGTGGAATTTTCCCTTGATGAGTATGAAGTGTCCTTCCCCATCTCTTTTTATTAATTTTGGTTGAAAGTCTATTTTATCAGATATTAGAATGGCTACTCCTGCTTGTTTCTTGGGTCCATTTGCTTGGAAAGTCATCTTCCAACCTTTTACCCTCAGGTAATGTCTATCTTTGTGTCTTAGGTGTGTTTCTTGTATGCAACAGATTGCTGGGTTTTGTTTACGTATCCATTCTGTTAATCTGTGTCTTTTTACTGGAGAGTTGAGTCCATTGATGTTGAGAGAGATTAATGACCAGTGGCTGTTAGATCCTTTGATTTTGATGTTGGCTGTGTTCATAAGGTTGTGTGCTTGGTTGCTTTTTGTTTTACTGTAGTAAGGTTAATTATTTCCTGTGTTTTCTTGACAGAAGCTAATTTTCTTGGGTT